>NW_019957678.1:91738-106834 GCF_002910315.2 Salvelinus sp. IW2-2015 | reverse complement strand
CCTAACTGTTGGCAATCGTCGAATGAAGATGCTAGCTCTGGGCCTGGGCTTGGCACGGGCTACCAGCTGTTTTGTTTACCTTCCACACAATGTCCAAGAGACATTTTGCCAGCGGTTTACAAAACCAATCGTCTAATGCTACTGGTGCTGGAGTTTTGGCATGTGGATTGCATTTGGGACTGTATCTAAATAACTCCAGACAGCCAGAACGTTTGAAGGGCATGAGTTCTGTTTCACAGCATGGCTCATTCAATCCACCAGTACTGGAAAGCTGTATGATGTTCAAATGGCATTGACATTTTTGGTGATGCCGTTTGTGACATGATACCTTTTGAACTACCCTGAGTGATACGATATGAGGTAACTGTTTCGGCATTGTCTTCCACTGAATAAGGCTACATTCCAGGATCATCATTTTCATTATTAATACAGAAACATTTTTTTTTGTGGTTTGCATAGGTTTATTTTGAGAAACCTTATTTATATGTCTTCCTATATGTTTTTTTCTGTTGCTGTTGTTCTTTCACATTGATAAAATCCATGAATGTCAATCTCTCAGACTTTTTTGTCCATGACTTTGACTCACACAGATAGTTAGTGTATTCTGTGATTTGGAAAGTGGCCCTACTACCTCCGTGCAAACAGTCCTGTACCTAAGTGCTTGGCACGCCTGTCTAAGCATATGGCATAACTAAATGTTGATTATCAGCCCATCTCGTATATCACACACACATTTGATAAACAGGGACATTCATCACTCAACACGGCCCACATAAGAAAGATCATTTTTTACTCACTCCTAAGTGGAGCCATATGAGTGCTTGTACCTTTGGTTTGCGTCCCAAATGGCGCCATATTCCCTTTAAAGTGCACTACTTTTGACTCTTGAGTCCTATGTACATAAAGGGAATAGGGTGCCATTTGGTTCCGGTGGCGGTGAGATCCAGAACAACCAATTAAATATGCTTTAGTGAAAAAAGTGGGATTGCCAATCATTTTGGATTTGTCATTGTCTTTGGCGTTGACAAAAAAAAGGATTTTCACTTGAATAGGACTTTGCATCATTCTGTCATCTGCTACTTCAATATAATGATCCTATTAGGATCCCACAATGGTATTATAATGGCATAGTAATGCACAGGTAATCAATGTAAGCATTGCAAACAATGAATGGAAAACAAAATAAACAAGAATATATTGTGAACCTTTGACTTTGATGAGATTATAAATATTGATAATAACAATATCATCTTGTCAACTGGATTTGTCTTCATCCAATTGGGTATATTCATTCATTAGTGCACATATACATTTCCAGTCAAAAGTTTGTACACACCTACTCATTCAAGGGTTTTCTTTATTTTGACTATTTTCTACATTGTAGAATAATAGTGAAGACATCAAAACTATGAAATAACACATATGAAAACATGTAGTAGCCAAAAAAGTGTTAAACAAATCCAAATATATTATATATTTTAGATTCTTCAAAGTAATCACCCTTTGCCTTGATGACAGCTTTGCACACTCTTGGCATTCTCTCAACCAGCTTCCCCTGGAATGCTTTTCCAGCAGTCTTGAAGGAGTTCCCACATATGCTGAGCACTTGTTGGCTGCTTTTCCTTCACTCTGCGGTCCAACTCATCCCAAACCATCTCAAATGGGTTGAGGTCGGGTGAATGTGGAGGCCAGGTCATCTGATGCAGCACTCCATCACTCTCCTTCTTGGTCAAATAGCCCTACTCAGCCTGGAGGTGTGTTGGGTCATTGTCCTGTTTAAAAACAAATGATAGTCCCATTAAGCGCAAACCAGATGGTGTATCGCTGCAGAATGCTGTGGTAGCCATGCTGGTTAAGTGTGCCTTGAATTCGAAATAAATCACAGACCGTGTTACCAGCAAAGCCCCCTCACACCATCACACCTCCTCCTCCTGTAAGGGAGTGCGTAACTGGCGGCAGGGAAGTCAGGCGCAGGAGAGACTGGGTAATCAACGGAGCAGTTTTATTCATAAAACCACCGGTAACCAGAACAACAAACAAATGGGTACAAAACCCGTCGCGCACCAGAGAAAACGTGCACATGCACTTACAATAAACAATTCCGCACAAAGACATGGGGGGAACAGAGGGTTAAATACACAACAGGTAATGAGAGACATTGAGACCAGGTGTGTGAGAAGACAAGACAAAACAAATGGAAAATGAAAAGTGGATCGATGATGGCTAGAAGACCGGCGACGCCGACCGCCGCCCGAACAAGGAGAGGAACCGACTTCGGCGGAAGTCGTGACACCTCCATGCTTCACGCTGGGAACCACACATGCGGAGATAATCCGTTCACCTCCTCTACGTCTCAGAAAGATACGGCAGTTGGAACCAAAAAACTACAATTTTGACTCATCAGACCAAAGGACAGATTTCCAGCAGTCTAATGTCCATTGCTAGTTTTTCTTGGCCCAAGCAAGTCTCTTCTTCTTATTGGTGTCCTTTAGTAGTGGTTTCTTTGCAGAAATTCAACCATGAAGGCCTGATTCACGCAGTCTCCTCTGAACAGTTGATGTTGAGATGTGTCTGTTACTTGAACTCCGTGAAGCATTTATTTGGGCTGCAATTTCTGAGGCTGGTACCTCTAATGAACTTATCCTCTGCAGCAGAGGTAACTCTGGGTCTTCCTTTCCTGTGGCGGTCCTCATGAGAGCCAGATTAATCATAGCCCTTGATGGGTTTTGTGACTGCAATTGAAGAAACTTTCCAAAATTCTTGAAATGTTCTGCATTGACTGACCTTCATATCTTAAAGTAATGATGAACTGTCATTTCTCTTTGCTTATATGAGCTGTTCTTGCCATAATATGGACTTGGTCTTTTACCAAATAGGGCTATCTTCTCGATACCACCCCTAACTTGTCAAAACACAACTGACTGGCTCAAACGCATTAAGAAGGAAAGAACTGCCATAAATTAACTTTTAACAAGGCACACCTGTTAAATGAAAATTATTCCAGTTGACTACCTCATGAAGCTGGTTGAGAGAATGCCAAGAGTGTGCAAAGCTGTAAACAAGGCAAAGGGTGGCGACTTTGAACAATCTTAAATATATATATATTTTTTTTATATGTTTAATACTTTTTTGGTTACTACATGATTCCATATGTGTTATTTCATAATTTTGATGTCTTTACTATTATTCTACAATGTAGAAAATATTAAAATAAAGAAAAACTCTTGAATAAGTAGATGTGTCCAAACTTTTCACTGGTACTGTACATACAGTGGGGAGAACAAGTATTTGATACACTGCCGATTTTGCAGGTTTTCCTACTTACAAAGCATGTAGAGGTCTGTAATTTCTATCATGGGTACACTTCAACTATGAGAGACGGAATCTAAAACAAAAATCCAGAAAATCACATTGTATGATTTTTAAGTAATTAATTTGCATTTTATTAAGCATGAACATAAGTATTTGCATACATCAGAAAAGCAGATCTTAATATTGGTAGAAAACCTGGTTTGCAATTACAGAGATCATACGTTTCTGTAGTTCTTGACCAGGTTTGCACACACTGCAGCAGGGATTTTGGCCCACTCCTCCATACAGATCTTCTCCAGATCCTTCAGGTTTCGGGGTGTCGCTGGGCAATACGGACTTTCAGCTCCCTCCAAAGATTTTCTATTGGGTTCAGGTCTGGAGACTGGCTAGGCCACTCCAGGACCTTGAGATGCTTCTTACGGCGCCACTCCTTAGTGCCCTGGCTGTGTGTTTCGGGTCGTTGTCATGCTGGAAGACCCAGCCACGACCCATCTTCAATGCTCTTACTGAGGAAGGAGTTGTTGCCAAGAATCTCGCGATACATGGCCCCATCCATCCTCCCCTCAATACGGTGCAGTCATCCTGTACCCTTTGCAGAAAAGCATCCCCAAAGAATGATGTTTCCACCTCCATGCTTCACCGTTGGATGGTTTCTTGGGGTTGTACTCATCCTTCTTCTTCCTCCAAACACGCGCAGAGTGGAGTTTAGACCAAAAGCTCATTTTTTTCTCATCAGACCACATACCTTCTCCCATCTCCTCTCGGATCATCCAATGGTCATGGCAACTTCAGACGGGCCTGGACATCCGCCTGCTTGAGCAGGTGGACCTGCGTGCGCTGCAGGATTTTAATCCATGACGGTGTAGTGTGTTACTAATGGTTTTCTTGAGACTGTGGTCCCAGCTCTCTTCAGGTCATTGACCAAGTCTGCCTCCGTGTATCTGGGCTGATAACTCACCTTCCTCATGATCATTGATGCCCCACGAAGGTGAGATCTTGCATGGACCCCAGACCGAGGGTGATTGACCGTCATCTTGAACTCTTCCATTTTCTATTAATTGCCCAACAGTTGTTGCCTTCTCACCAAGCTGCTTGCCTATTGTCCTGTAGCCCATCCCAGCCTGTTGCATGTCTACAATTTTATCCCTGATGTCCTTATACAGCTCTCTGGTCTTGGCCATTTGGAGAGGTTGGAGTCTGTTTGAATGAGTGTGTGGACAGGTGTCTTTTATACAGTAAGAGGTTCAAACAGGTGCAGTTAATACAGGTAATGAGTGGAGAACAGGAGGGCTTCTTAAAGAAAAACTAACAGGTCTGTGAGAGCCGGAATCTCTACTGGTTGTAGGTGATCAAATACTTATGTCATGCAAAAAAATGCAAATTAATTACTAAAAATCATACAATGTGATTTTCTGGATTTTTTTTTAGATTCCGTCTCTCACAGTTGAAGTGTACCTATGATAAAAATTACAGACCTCTACATGCTTTTGTATAGGAAAACCTGCAAAATCGGCAGTGTATCAAATACTTGTTCTCCCCACTGTAAGTAGCATATATTTTTACATTACATTATCATGCCATATTGTCAAAAAGCACAATAAGTGTCACAGATATGATGTTACTTGTATTTCTATCAATTATACAATTTTAAAAGGCTGCATTATGAATAATTACTCATCCTTAATTAGTAATAATCATATACAAGATGTCCCTAATACAGTTGAAGTCAGAAGTTTACATACACCTTAGCCAAATACATTAAAACTCAGTTTTCACAATTCCTGACATTTAATCCTTGTAAAAATTCCCTGTCTTAGGTCAGTTAGGATCACCACTTTATTTTAAGAATGTGAAATGTCAGAACAATAGCAGAGAGAATGATTTATTTCAGCTTTATTTCTTTCATCACATTCCCAGTGGGTCAGAAGTTTACATACACTCAATTAGTATTGTAGCATTGGTTTTAAATTGTTTAACTTGGGTCAAACGTTTCGGTTAGCCTTCCACAAGCTTCCCACAGTAAAGTTGGTGAATGTTGGCCCATTCCTTCTGACGAGGCTGGTCAGGTGAGTCAGGTTTGCAGGCCTCCTTGCTCGCACACACTTTTTCAGTTCTGCCACAAATGTCTTATAGGATTGAGGTCAGGGCTTTGTTGATGGCCACTCCAATACCTTGACTTTGTTGTCCTTAAGCAATTTGCCACAACTTTGGAAGTATACTTGGGGTCATTGTCCATTTGGAAGACCCATTGCCACCAGCTTTAACTTCCTGACTGATGTTTTGAGATGTTTGCTTCAATAAATCCACATCATTTTCATTCTCATGAATGCCATCTATTTTGCTGAAGTCACAGTCCTCCTGCAGCAAAGCACCAACAAATGATGCTGCTACCCCCATGCTTCATGGTTGGGAGGTGTTCTTCGCCTTGGTAGCCTCCCCCTTTTTCCTTCCGAACATAGCGATGGTCATTATGGCCAAACAATTTACTATTGTTTCATCAACCAGAGGACATTTATCAAAATAGTACGATCTTTGTCCCCATGTGCAGTGCAAACTGTAGTCTGGCTTTTTTAATGGCGGTTTTGGAGCAGTGGACTCTTCCTCTTGCTGATCAGCCTTATCCAGGTTATAGTCGATATAGGACTCGTTTGACAGTGGATATACGAACTATTTCATTACCTGTTTCGTCCACTATCTTACACGGTTCATTTGCTGTTGTTGCTGGATTGTGATTTGCAATCTGGTGCGATTGATTTGCAATCTGGATTAGTGCAAACGCACTAAGTAACCGTTCATCGCATAGGAGACATAACGCCGTTCTCCTTACCTGAGCGCGTATGACTTCACAGCGTGGTCCCATGGTACGGTTCCTATACTTCCTTACTATTGTTTGGTCAGATGAATGTCGTACCTTCAGGCGTTGGAAATTGCTCCCAAGCAAGATGAACAAGACTTTGAGTCTACAATTTTATTTTCTAGAGTCTTTGGTGGATTTCCTTTTTATCTTTTCCCATGAATGTCAAGAAGAGCACTTGATTAAGGTAGCGCCTGAAATAATCCCCACAGGTACACTCAATCGACTCAAATGATTTCCAATAGCCCTATCAGAAAATTCGAAAGACAAGACATCATTATTCTGGACATTCCCAAGCCTGCTTTAAAGGCACATCAACTTAAGTGTATGTAAACGATCGAACCCACTGAATTCGTATAATGCGGAGCTGAAGTAAAGTGAAAATTTCTTGTCTGTCCAAAAATTGCTGAAAACATACGGTGCGTCATGGCCAAAAAGTAGCATGTCCTACCACATTGCCAAAACTATAGTGTTCACAAGAAATGTGTGAATAAAAAACGTTAAAAACGAGTTTTAATGATTCCAACCCAAGTGTATGTAAACTTCCAACTTCAACTGTATATTCAGAGCAGAATTAAATAAACATGACTTGCTAATTACAATATTATGTTAAACGTTTTGTTTTATTGAATATATAGCTAGCTACACGTCCCATAGCAGTAGTGAAAAGCATCCTAATGTGGGTTTGCTTGTTAGCTGTCTGAATCAATGCCTCAAGCATAGTGTACGATAACATTTCTCATATCTACATACATGTGTACATGTATATAGATACTCACCATAGATTCCTCACACCTGTATGTAATAGAACACATGGACATACAGTATATACTGCAGAGTAAATACTTGGATACATGCACAGTACTATGAGAGAGAAAGAGCTAGAAAACAAAGAGAGAAAGAGGATGTGTCACACGTGATATACTCTACCTTGAGTGAGAGCATTTCAACCCAGCATTCATCAATAGCACCACAAGGCAGTCATGCAGGCAGGCAGGCGAGCAGTAGGACAGCGCATTAATGAAATGTTAATGGCTGAATTAAGCCTGAAATAACCATTGTAGCCTGGACTGCTGTGAGTCCATTAGCATTAGCACTGCATGCTGGGGAGCAGCGAACGAACGACTTTCCCTTCATGTGTCCCAAATGGCGCCCTATTCCCTATATAGTGCACTACAGGCCTATAGGCCCTGGTCAAAAGTAGTGCACTATAGACGGGATAGGGTGCCGTTTGGGACTAAATTTTCCTCTCAGGCCAGGGGGCTGTGACCAGGCAGGTGTTATGATTGGGGCCACAGACAGCTCTCCGTCATGGTGACCTCTGGATGTTTTGGATTGAAGCCGGATGGGCCCTGTGACTGCACCGGCCGTCAACAAATGATATTGGAAATGAAGAGAGGAGGTTAGAGGAGAATCATTTGAATACTGTTTCTGTTGATTGATGATGAATAACATCAAGGACAATTTTGGTTTAGTTGTCGACCAAAATGATTAATCCAGTGTAAATTGGTACTGTAGATTAATGATTGGCACTGTGTTGTGTACCGTGTTGAATATCACACCTAGCTTGAACCCTAACTCACTTGAAACTGAATTCACGTCTATCCTTGAGTGAGTGACTTCTACAGTAGATTTACCCTCAACCGCTTTTAACCATTGACAGAGATAAAACACAGAGTTCCTATTCAATACAATCCAGAGACAGGAAGAACCAGTTGTGGTAACTTTAATTTGATTTATTCAACTACTTACATGTATGTAAGTGCATTGATTGTTGTAATAATGATGTTATTATGCGTATGACTGTAAATCATTGAAACATCATTGAATGTGGGACTCGTATTACAGTCAGAACAACATTAAGGCCACAGTACGCTGGTCAAAGGGTTTGAAATGATGGCCCTTGGTTTGAAGTGCTCTGGGACTGGTAATTAGGGACACAGATCATGACGTTAGCCTAAGGAACAGTAGGCCTGAATCACAGTTTATGCTAGCTACATCGCACGCGCATGTTCTCATGCACACCACCCTGATGCCCCCAGAGAGAGACACACACACACACAACAACACACACCACACACACACCACCAACCAACACACACACACACACACACACACAACACACACACCACAGCAACACACACGAGCGATGCTCAGTCTTGATCTAAGGCTTCAATGTTTTCAGCACATATTGTAGATGTGAGTCCCTAAATCAAGCTTGGAATCATCACAGATATTGTTTGTTAGAAATTCCAAGGCAGATAAATGAAAGCTCTTAACCTAGTAATGCCCTCTAATTGTGAGGGATTGTAATTGGTTTAAAACTATGATTACATTTTAGTTGAGAAACTGTTGTGCCAATGTTCAACGTATGAGAAGAGTCTTTGTTGCAATAATAAACTGTTTGTGCCCGTGGAGTTTATTACTTCGCTGTAATATAGTATATCGATACGTAGTAGATGATCCCTGGAAACGCAGCAATGACAAAATCGATGATCGCACTTGCTATATGTTAGGCTATGTGATGTATTTTTGACTGGTTGGCTGGGCAATGTTGTTCTTCATCAAAATAATCATTATTTTCAGAGATGCCGGAATCAAGGGACTTTTTTTCTATTTCTTTGGTTGTTCCCTTTAGATTTGAATCAGCGTCTGCCCACTTGCCCATTTATAGGCGATTGGGAGATTGTCACATGTCTGTTTAAATGACCATGGTGAGGAGACCATGGGTCATGTTCATTAGGCCATGCAATGTAGAACCTTTTGCACAAAACATATGAGGTTTTCTTACGTGACAAGAACAGACCCCTCCCTGTTTCAGTCAGTTTTTTCTTCATTTGATGCCTAATGAACACGACCCCGGTGTGTTATCACAGGGCAATCTGGCCCCAGGTACTGCAGTCCACTGCAGCCTAGCCCAGTCCATGTTATTAGTCCTGGTCAACCGCCAACCACAGCAGCTGTCCATCCAAAACCACTATTAAAACCGTCCTACTCATAACAATATTATTCAGGCAAATTGGTGGGCAATGACGGACGTGCCCACACACCACACACACACACACACCCAACAGCACACCACACACACACACACAACACACACACACCACACACACACACACACACACCACACCACACCACACACACCACACACAACCACACACACCCACACACACTTCAAGGTCACCGCAATCCCCTCCACCCTCTCTAGTCTACGTGGCGCAATTGTTTCTCATCTCTCCTCCCATGAAAACGTGTAAAGTGACAAAAGGTGAATCTGCCCTGCACACTCTGTGCGACAACGTCTGACAACAGCGACTACCTTTTTGCCCGGGTCGGTCCGGCGAGGGCTAACATGATGTGACATCTTGCACGGCCGTCGCAAGTTTTCAATAAATGATTCAAGCGTCTCCCTCGTCGAGGGATTGAGAGTTATGCATCTCTGTCTCGTCACTAGGTGACGTCAAGTTTGACTCCTCTCGGCGAGGATGCTCAGGCCTCCAGGGATGGACAAATGGACACTTTGTCTCTGTGGCGCTGCGCGCCCCCCCCCCCCGTCTCCATTATCGAACCAGAGAAAAACACATCAGAGTCCAGACCATAATCCTGGGTTTGATGTTCAAATGTGTCATAGCCATTTTAGATGTACTTCATTCTAGAGTGTAAGTTGTGAATTGTTTTTCTTTTTTTGTCATGAGGTTGGTTTTAGGTGCACCAACAGCATCCTAGCTGAGTCCCTAGGAGTATCCTGATGTGAATTTAATGACACGGCTCTGTGCGAATGACAAGAACACAAGGTGAAGGGGACAACCTTATTTCAGTTATGTTCTTGAATGTTCTTTTTTTTTAATGCTGGGCTCTTGTTTTCCTAAAACCACTTTTACTATTGTTCGTCTATAGCTATTATGTACTACTGTAGGCAACCAGCAAGTTTCACAATTAGAACCACGTTTATATCTACTGTTTTATTGGGTGTTTTTAATCGGTCAATCAAACAAATGATGTCAATAGAACAAATGATAGGGTCATATGATTATCTTAGCAACAAAACATAAGCAAACGGGGGGTTGATACAGCAGTCCAAGACACAACAGTTGAGAGAACATGACATTAAGGGGTACCTAACCAAGATCTTTGATGGTGGCAAATTGATATATATACTTGATTTAGCTGCATATCTATAATAGTCAACTATGATGGCCCGATAATGATTTGAAAGTCCCTCCAGTGGAACGTCAAGGAGGTTTGTCTCCAAGAGCTTAAAGGAAATCCAAGAGGATGAAGAAGTCAGTTGACATACTGAACACCATTGACTGATATAGCCTAKTCTCAAAACAGCTTTGCAATTTAGCATATCAGATTATGTGATGCTTGAGTTTTAGCTTTCGTCCAAATACAATACTTTCCTTTTTCTTTATACAGTTTTGTATTTTTTTTCTCCCACTGTTGGTTCTGGTGGTGTCAAATTGTCTGTGTTGGTTTATCTGTTTGTTTCTCATTTCTCATCTTTACACTTGAGTTGATCACAGCAGTTCTTTTCCAACTATAGCCGCATCCTGTGAGCGAGACAGCTGTGAAAGCAGTGAGGAATCTGTGCAACCGACAGGGAAAAAGGCTCGCTGCTAGTATCGTCAATTTTAACCAGATTTTCCAGGGATATTAGGGAGACAAAAGAAGTAACATCCCAGTGTTTCACTGTTCAGATTCAGAGCACTCAATAACTTTGATCTAAGATCCTTTCCACGGTTCAGAATTCATAACATAACCAACTGGTAGTTACCGCCCAAAACTAGCTTTTGTGTTTCATCTTAAATATCCCTATCAGCGCTGTCTGAAATTAGCACTGGAGGACATTATTATTTCCACCCCTCCCAATTTTTTATTTTTATTACATTTCAAAAAAAAAAGTGGTTTTTTCTTTGTCATTGAGGTATTGTGTGTAGCATTGACAAAAAAATTATTCAATCCATTCTAGAATAAGGCTGTAACGTAACAAATTTTGTGGGAAAAAGTCAAGGTGTCTGATCACTTTTCCGAATGCCACTGTATGTGTGGTGTGTCAATGAGTTGAGTTGTCTTTATGTAATGCATTTGCATGTGTTTATGCATGTGTGTTGTTTATGTTGATGTATGTGTGTGTCCACACCTGAGCTCCCCATGTAAGATAGTTGCAGACAAAAGGTAGGGTCATTTTGATTCACGTAAGCGACCCCAATCTCCTGCAATACATCGTTCAGCCCAGATTAAACAGCTATTAAGGCTAGCTACTGTAATTACACCAATGCCAGGCCCAAGCTGGGGAGAGCTAGGCTTACACTAAAGGACTTAGCTTCCATTAACAGAGTGGAACGCACCGAGCGCTAATTGATAAGTTAGCTCCCGTAAAATGTGAGGAGAGATAGAGAGAAAGAAGATTTGGAAAAGGAGAGGTGGTAATGACTGCACCATTCTCTCCATCACCCAGAGAGAAGTGAATTAAACTACCATTGGTCAAAAGTATTGTCGAACATCTCATCAAAATCTGGGCATTAATATGGAGTTGGTTCGCTCTTTGCCTGCTATAACAGCCTCATTCTTCTGCGAAGGACTTTCACTAGATGTTGGAACATTGCTGCGGGGACTTGCTTCCATTCAGCCACCAAGAGCATTTAGTGAGGGTCGGGCACTGATGTTGGGCGATTAGGCCTGGGGAACACAACAAGCCTTGCAGTAGGCGTTTTCAAATTATTACCAAAGTGCTCTATGGGGCTGAGGTCTGGGCTTTGTGCAGGCCAGTCAGTTCTTCCACACCGATCTCAGGACAACCATTTTCTGTATGGAACTTCGCTTTTTTGGTGTGCACTGGGCATGATAGATTCCTTCCACTGAACTAAGACTGACCAAGAACCATGGAAAAAGTCCCAGACCATTATTCCTTCACCAAACTTTACAAGTGACTATGCATGGGTCACGGTAGGCGTTTCTCCGGCATCTGCAAAACCAGATTTTTCTGCGTCGGACTGCCAGATGGTGAACGCGAGATCATCACTTCGAGAATGCGGTGAGCTTTACACCACTCCAGCGACGCTTCGGCATTGTGGCAAGTGACCTAGGCTGTGTGCGGACCTGCCTCGGCCATGGAAAAACCCATTTCATGAAGCTTCAACCGATGAACAGTTCTTTGTGCTGACGTTGCTTCCAAGGCAGTTGGAACTCAGTTTAGTGAGTGTTCTTGCAACTGAGGACAGGCGACTTTATGCGCTTTCAGCACTCACGTTTTCCGTTCTGTAAGCTGTGTGGCCTACCACTTCGGCAGGGCTGAAGCCGTGTTGCTCCTTAAGTTTCACTTTCACAATAACAGCACTTACAGTTGACCGGGGGCAGCTCAACAGCCGGCAGAAGAGAAATTTGACAAAACTGACTTGTTGGAAAATGCGGGCATCATTTATGACGGTCTGCCAACGTTAAGTCATGATCTTCTTCAGTACGGGCCATTCTACTGCCAATGTTTGTTCGATGGAGATTGCCCATGGGCCGTGTCTTGATTTTATACACCGCAGTCAGCAACAGGCTTGTGGCGAAATAGCTGAACCTTCTTATTTTAAGGGGCGTCCAATACCTTTGGTGTGTATATATATATATATGTGTAGCCTCTTCTCCTTTACGTTTGCCTCATTCCTCCACACTTTCCATTTGTTTTAAGCTCTAGATTCTCACACATTATGTCACCCCCAATGTCTTACTTTCCAATCTTACACCCGCCCTTCTCACAGTCCCTCTTTACTCGATACCATTCCTCTCTCCCTCCCCCTGCTGATTAGAGTTCAAAAAGCCAACCTCTGCCTCTCCCTTCCCTCTCCTTTGGTCTCTTTAATCCCCTCTCATTAGTGGCAGTGTGTCGCTGGCACTCCCCTTGTCTCTCCCTCCTCTCCTCGCATACCATCATTTTCCCAATGACTGATGTCACTTTCCTTGACCAAATCATGTCCAAGACTGATGTCACTTTGGCCTACCAATCATTTCCCAATGACTGATGTCACTTTTTGCTGACCATTAGGCAAAAAATAAGTCCACCATCAAGTATTAGAGAGGGAGAGAGGGGACACGGCAGCCAGCCAAAAGACACCATCATGATTAGATGACATAACTGTGACTATGGGCCGAACCATCACCTTAAAACACCCGTCGGCTTCTGCAAACACACACTTGACTCAAGTGCACACAAAGCTGGCAGATCTATAAAATACAATGTCAGTGAGTGCTCATTCCCATTACATGTAATTTTAGAAGTTAATTAGAGGAACCTTCACAAAATGTACACTCAGACTGACTGATGTTAATAACATTAATAATGGGGCCTGGCCTTCAAGTTGTACTCAAAAATATAGCACTGTTGTGTGTGGTCTAGCCACTCAGCCCTGTCCTCTTAGTCTAAAACCCAGTAGTCAGTTCCCATCAGTATTTAGAACATACTGACCCAGAGGAGGGCTCTTGAAAAACTGGAGCCATTTACTGATAAAGCTTGCAAGGCCAACAGCCGTTTTCACGGACCCTCTTAAAAACACACATTCAGAAAGATGAAGAGGAGTGTGTTGGACACAGTGAAAACACACAACACAGATTTCACACGCCATTTCCCACATCCCTTTACACGCTTCTCCACACAGAGGACACATGCACCACATTAACAAGCGGACAGCTCATTCCGCTACATTCATTATTCCAGTAAGCCCGCTTCTGTCAGCTTAAAAACACCCTGTTGTGTCAAAATTTAGGGAAAAGGAGGAAATATTTTCTGCTAAACGAGTTATGTAATTACAGAAGGCAGTTTCTCAGGGAGAGACGCACTAAAATGTCTTTAAATTATTTCCAGCGGAAAGAGACGCAGGGAACACAACAACACCCAATACCAGCCCTGCGACAACAGCAGCAACAACAGGCCTAATTAGATTAAAGGAAGTGCCCCACAGCAGCCAGCCAACCACGCTGCCTTATCAGGCACGCCGCCCGAATCCCATCGCATAGGGAGGGAGATACAGAGGGTGGAAAAGTTTGGTTAACTCTATAATTAAACTTTGTTCACTTTATATACCCTTGACACGATGGACAAGCACTGATATGGAACAGAGAAAAGTACAGGGATGCAGGAATCTTTCTAGAGATAGTTTCCCCTCTATGAAAAAGTAGTTTGTGATACACAGATGTGTCCACTAACCTACCCAGGGCACACATCATTAACAGCATACATTAGAGCTGCACGACATGATTTATCTAGTAATGATTATCTAGGACTAACTGAACTTAATGTGCTGCCTGCTGGAGTTAAAGGGGGTGGGCTTTGTGGTGTTGTGCTGTGGAATATTGGCACATCAATTATCACAATTTAGATAAAAATTAGTTAATGGTGCAGCCCTAGCACACATCAACGTTTAAGGTATTCACCAATATTCAACACACACTTATCTGCATCCCTTCTGAGATGATTGCAGCTGGGAGCAGTGTACCAGTTTTATGTTCTTAATTTAGGCACGTGGCCACGACAACCCAGCTTGGCATACAGTAGAACACTAAACCACACTCACGTCATCAGACAGGGAGGGGGGGGCAAGCATGTGTGTGAAAAGAAAGAGGAGAGAAGAACCAGAGCGAGACGGCGGGGGGAGGAGATATGGAGGCGAGCGAGAGAAAGAGGGAGGAAAGAGAGAGACGGAGGAAACGGAGAAAGACGAGCGATAGATCTGAGGTAAACGGAGAAGAGGAGAGGAGGCGAGAGACGGAGAGGAGAGAGCAGAGACGGAGGAGAGAGAGAGAGAGAGAGAGGAGAGAGAGAGAGAGAGAGGAGAGAGAAGGAGAGAGAGAGAGAGAGACGAGAGAGAGAGAGAGAGAGAGAGGAGAAGAGAGAGAGAGGAGAAAGAGAGAGATGGAGAGATGAGGAAAAAAGAAATTATTGA
>NW_019957678.1:62844-91713 GCF_002910315.2 Salvelinus sp. IW2-2015 | reverse complement strand
GTTGACGAGGAACGAAAAAAAAACAGATGCTTTTGGATGGATCATTTCCACATAGTAAGGTGACACTTTTGGCCATACATTTGCATTCATTATTGTCGCTTTAGCATATTTATAAAATAAAACAGATGATGCTTGTTTCAATACAAACAAAAAAGACAATAATCTTGGAGAGAGAGAGAGAGAGAGAGAGAAGAGAGAGAGAGAGAGAGAAAAGAGAGAGAGAGAGAGAGAGAGAGAGAAGAGAGAGAGAGAAGAGAGAGAGAGAGAAGAGAGAGAGAGAGAGAGAGAGAGAGAGAGAAGAGGAAGAGAAGAGGATGTCTAGGACTAGGTTGTGTCATTTCAACCCCATCATGTTCTATAATGTACACTCAAGAATCATAGGGGTAGCGCTTGATTGACAACTTCCCTGATGTTTGGTACTATACAGCCTATGTATGTTGACATCCACACCACTCCACTAGTAGGGCAGACATTTGGGCCATAGACTATAAATGATGTCATTTATCATCAGTCCTATATCAGAAAACCTGAAACATTGGCTGAACCAAGTCGTTCTGTTACACTGATCTAGAACTCCTCACAATCAAATGTCGACCGCATTATCTACCAAGGGAATTTCTCGTCAATCATAATCACAACGCTATACATTCCCCGAGAGAGAAGTCATGCAGAAGAGCAGCTCCTGACATATTATAACTTTCCGGTTGTTAAGAGTGAGATTGACGCGATTAAATTAGCAAAAAATGCATAGGTAATCAAATTGTACAACTGAAGATCAACACAGGAGGAAAAGATTGACCCAGATTGAGTTAAAAGACCAATCTTAATCGTGCTAGCTAGCCAAATTCAAATCTATCAGCTAGCTTACCTCTAGCTCCAACTGTTTACTGGGGGTAACCATAGCAACATGGCCACTGAGGCAGCGCTAGCAGTGCTAGCAGCACCAGCAGCAGCAGATACTGAGAGACTTTCCCCCACTTTTTGGGAATTTCCAGCAGAAATCAAATCAGAGAAGGGAAGAATCAATTTTAAACACAGAATTCTGAGGGAGAACCCAGAAACTTTATTTGCCGACTGCTCACAAAACAGGACTGTTACAAACCTGTTATTCTACACAGACCACACTACTGCCTGGCATACAGCTGGAACCGGGTATTTCAGCTATACCACAAAGAAAGGCATCTGCAAGGGAAGGCAAATCCATTTTTGAGGACAACGAGAAGGACCAGGAAAACAGGTTTCGGACGGTAAACATGTACCAGAACAGCACTGTCATGGTCCAGGGCAGTGAGGCTGCACTCAGCTCTGTTGTGCAGGACTTACCCACCCTAAGGAAGATAGCAGAAACAAACAAAAAAAGCCCAACCTCTCCCCTCACCTTAAGCACTCCAACAGCAAGACTATCTTCCCCCCTGCCTGCCTACAACCACCAGAGCCAAGACCACACTACCATCAGCCTGCTGAGAGACAGGCTGGCTCTGTTAGAGGTATGGGTTACTGAGCTGAAGGAGCAGCCCCCCAGCTACACCACCACCAGCTCAGACACAGAGCTTCTACAGGACCAGATCAACCAGTGCAGGACCCAGCTGAAGAACTATGTCCAGGAGCTGACAGAGAGCCTTACCACAGCGCTTGAGGAGGTAAAGGCCACCACGAGGAGAGAGCTAGTGCGGCTAAAGGAGGAGATGGCAAAGGAGTTGTCTGTCATCAAGAGGGTGCTGCAGCACAGAGAGCAGACTGTAGAGACTCCTAGAGAGAAGCTGCATCCCCTCACCACCCCTAACAACCCCACTGACCCACCTTTACCCACAATCCCCCCCCATACCGACAACACTTTACCCACACCCCCAGTCAACAAGGAGGCTCACATGGAGACACCTACTACAGAGAGAAGCTCTCTGCCCCCCCCTGACACACCCTCCATGTACACAGGCCCTGTGTACCCCAGCCACAGACCGTAAACACACTYATCTGGTAAAACCRACTGAGGTGGCCATCCTCATTGACTCAAATGGGAAATTCATCCAAGAGGATAAACTCTTCCCCCACCACAAGGTGTCCAAAATATGGTGCACAAAAACACAGGATCCACTCCACATCCTGTCCCAGCCTGACTTTGGCACACCAGGCCACATTATTATTCACACCGGCACCAACAACCTGCGAGAGGAGCATGAGAGAGTAGGCAGCCTGCTCAACAGAGTAGCAGAGAGGGCCTCTGAGCGGTTCCTCCAACTCCCACATCACCATCTCCACTCTGCGGCCCCGCAAAGACTTCCACCCCCGTACCATTCAGAAAGTCAACACTGACATCACCAGAGGGTGTGGCCTACTCCCGAATGTGCACGTTGCTCACCACCCAACAATCACCCCAGAGCATCTGCACGACCACTCCCACCTGAGGAAGCAGACAGTAAGGATGTTTGCCAAGTCTCTAAAGGACGTGGCACTTGATAGACAAACACCCCATGCCGCACTGGACAGAGGACCACCCAGAGACCCCTACCAGACCACTGCACCACCAAGGAGCCCCATTCCCCCTCAACGCCCCACCAGACCCAGCGCCCCACAGGCCCCACCCACCACCAGAGCATCACCACTTCCATCGGCTTAGCCAGACCTGACCGGGCCCAGCCTACTACCCCGCACAAGACCACCAGCTCTACCAGACCAGAGAGGAAGCCCCACGGCCCAGACCTGGCCCCCCTCCACTCCAGAGGGCCCAAAAGCCAACGGACCCAGCGCAGTACACGGAGGTCGTCAGAGACAAGAGAACCCTGATAGGATCTGCCGTGAGATATAAACAGCTCCTCCAATACAATCCCTCAAACCTAAAAACAACACACACACTACGGACCGCATGGCACTGCATACATCTGCACACACACACACACCACGATACACACACACACACACCACACACACACACAACACCACACACACACACACACACCACACACACACACACACTACACACACACACACCACACACACCATCACCCACACACACACACACTACTACTGCACCTTAATGCCACATCAAAAGTTTACTTGTTCAGATGCCACATCAAGTCATACTTTATACCATAATCATTATAATATACAGTTGAAGTTTGGACGTTCTACGTACCAACACCTTAGGTTTGGAGTCACTTAAACACTCTCTCGAGTTCTATCTCTCAACCACACCTCCGACAAGATTGCTCTTTGTGGACAAACACAACACTAGGTTTATGGCACATGTCCGCATCGTCTTAGGACAATATCCTCACTTTTTACCGCCATGATCACCTTAGTCCTTCTTTCCACAACAATTGTACCAGACAGATTATATTCCACTTTCATAGATTCACTGTATCACAATTCCAGTCGGTACAAAATTTACTACACTAAGTTGACTGTGCCTTTACAAACAGCTTGAAATTCCAGAACATGTTATGTCACTGGCTTCAGAAGCTCTCTGATAGGCTAATTGAGATAATCTTAAGTCAATCTGGAGTGTCACCTGCTGGATGTATTTCAAGGCCTACCTTCAAAGGTTCCATGCCTCTTTGCTTGACATCATGGAAAATCAAAACGAAATCAACGCCAACACCTCAAGAAAAAAAATTGATAGACCTCCACAAGTCTCTTAGAGATGAACACATACTTTAGTGCGAAAAGTGCAAATCAATCCCAGAACAACAGCAAAGACCCTTGTGAAGAATACTGCGAGGAAACGAGGTACAAACAGTACTCTATTATCCATATGAGTAAAACGAGTCCTATCTATATCGACTAAACCTGAACAACGCTGCCTCACAAGGCAAAAGCCACCTGCTCCAAACACAACTGCCCTATAAAAAAGCCAGACTACATGTTTGGCAACTGCACATGGGGACAAAATCGTACTTTTTGTGAAATGTCTCTGGGCTGATAAAACAAAAATACACCTGTTTGGCAATAATAGACCATCGTTATGTTTGGAGGAAAAAGGGGAGGCTTGCAAGCCGAAGACACCATCCCAACCGTGAAGAACGGGGTGGCAGCATCATGTTGTGGGGGTGCTTTGCTGCAGGAGGGACTGGTGCACTTCACAAAATAATGCATCATGAGGATGGAACATTATGTGGATATATTGAAGCAACATCTCAAAACATCAGTCAGGAAGTTAAGCTTGGTGCAAATGGGTATTCCAAATGACAATACCCCAAGCATACTTCAAAAGTTGTGGAAAAATGGCTAAGGACAACAAAGTCAAGGTATTGGAGTGGCCATCACAAAGCCCTGACCTCAATCTATAGAACATTTTGGGTAGAACTTGAAAAAGCGTGTGCGAGCAAGGATGCCTGCAAACCTGACTCAGTTACACCAGCTCTGTCAGAGACCCAAATTCACCCAACTATTGTGGGAAGTGTGGAAGGCTCCCAAAACACTTTGCTCTCAAGTTAGACAATTTAAAGGCAAGGCTACCAAATACTAATTAAGTGTATGTAAACTTCTGACCCACTGGGAATGTGATGAAGGAAATAAAAGCTGAAATAAATCATTCTCTCTACTATTATTCTGACTTTTCACATTCTTAAAATAAAGTGGCCTAAGACACGGAATTCTTATGAGGTTTAAATGTCAGGAATTGTGAAAAATGGAGTTTAAAWMTATTTGGCTAAGGTGTATGTAAACTTCTGACTAAGTTTTGGAAACATCTAAAATYCAGTGWCKCRCTSTCATATKATTWCCAAGCCCTGCAATGCCAAGAGCTGATCAAAGAAAAGAGTCCCCTCATCCAGCTGGTCCTGGGGCTGAGTTCACAAACACTTTCTACTAACACACTGAAGGCTCAGGACCAGAACATCCAATCAATCAGAATAAAACAAATTACAATGCAATCAAAACAAAACTACATCGCTTATTGGGAAACAATAGCACAAAGCAAAATACAGTGCTATCTGGCCCTAATTCGACAGTACACCGCGGCAAACTATTTGACCATGGTTACTGATCAAAACCTTTAAAAAACCTTGACAAAATACAGGCTCAGGGAGCGCAGCCTTGCCATTGAGAAGGGTAGACACAGGAAAACCTGGCTCCCTGTAGAGGAAAGGCTCTGCAACCACTGCACAACAGCGGAACCTGAGACAGAGCTGCATTTCCTGACAAAATGTAAAAAATATAAAACAATTAGAGTGTCATTTCCCCAAATTTGAAACCCTTATTCAAATCAAATTTCAAATCAAATCAAATGTATTTATATAGCCCTTGTTACATCAGCTGATATATCAAAGTGCTGTACAGAAACCCAGCCTAAAACCCCAAACAGCAAGCAATGCAGGTGTAGAAGCACGGTGGCTAGGAAAAACTCCCTAGAAAGGTCAAAACCTAGGAAGAAACCTAGAGAGGAACCAGGCTATGAGGGGTGGCCAGTCCTCTTCTGGCTGTGCCGGGTGGAGATTATAACAGAACATGACCAAGATGTTCAAATGTTCATCAATGACCAGCATGGTAAAATAATAGTAATCACAGTGAACAGGTKATGGTTCCATAGCCGCAGGCAGAACAGTTGAAACTGGAGCAGCAGCACGGCCAGGTGGACTGGGGACAACAAGTAGTCATCATGCCAGGTAGATCCTAGGGCTCAGGTCTTCCGAGAGAGAGAAAGAAAGAAAGAGAGAAAGAGAGAATTAGAGAGAGCATGCTTAAATTCACACAGGACACCGGATAAGACAGGAGAAATACTCCAGCTATAACAGACTGACCCTACCCCCCCAACACATAAACTACTGCAGCATAAATACTGGAGGCTGAGACAGGAGAGGTCAGGAGACACTGTGGCCCCATCCGATGATACCCCCAGACAGGGCCAAACAGGCACGATATAACCCCACCCACTTTGCCAAAGCACAGCCCCCACACCACTAGAGGGATATCTTCAACCACCAACTTACCATCCAGAAACAAGGCCGAGTATAGCCCACAAAGATCTCCGCCACGGCACAACCCAAGGAAGGYCGCCAACCCAGACAGGAAGACCACGTCAGTGACTCAACCCACTCAAGTGACGCACCCCTCCTAGAGACGGCATGGAAGAGCACCAGTAAGCCAGTGACTCAGTCCCTGTAATAGGGTTAGAGGCAGAGAATCCCAGTGGAGAGAGGGGAACCGGCCAGGCAGAGACAGCAAGGGGGGTTCGTTGCTCCAGAGCCTTTCCGTTCACCTTCACACTCCTGGGCCAGACTACACTCAATCATAMGACCCACTGAAGAGATGAGTATTCAATAAAGACTTAAAGGTTGAGACTGAGTCTGCGTCTCTCACATGGGTAGGCAGACCATTCCATAAAAATGGAGCTCTATAGGAGAAAGCCCTGCCTCCAGCTGTTTGCTTAGAAATTCTAGGGACAATTAGGAGGCCTGCGTCTTGTGACCGTAGCGTACGTGTAAGTATGTACGGCAGGTCCAAATCGGAAAGATAGGTAGGAGCAAGCCCATGTAATGCTTTGTAGGTTAGGTTTGTAGGTTAACCTTGAAATCCGCCCTTGCCTTAACAGGAAGCCAGTGGGGTAATATGATCAATTCTTTTGGTTCTAGTCAGGATTCTAGCAGCCGTGTTTAGCACTAACTGAAGTTTATTTAGTGCTTTATCCGGGTAGCCAGAAAGTAGAGCATTGCAGTAGTCTAACCTAGAAGTAACAAAAGCATGGATACATTTTTCGGCATAATTTTTGGACAGAACATTTCTGATTTTTACAATGTTACGTAAATGGAAAAAAGCTGTCCTTGAAACAGTRTTGATATGTTCGTCAAAAGAGAGATCAGGGTCCAGAGTAACGCCGAGGTCCTTCACAGTTATATTTGAGACGACTGTACAACCATCAAGATTAATTGTCAGATTCAACAGAAGATCTCTTTGTTTCTTGGGACCTAGAACAAGCATCTCTGTTTTGTCCGAGTTTAAAAGTAGAAAGTAGAAAGTATTCAAGGTTTCAAAGACCTCTCTGATGAGAGTAGGCTACCCGTCCTGTTGGGGGAGGACGCAGAGAGCGGTGGGTTGGCAGCGCACTACATTTCTGCCTGCCATAAGTTAAGGGACAGTGTCTGACAGACCAATCAACCTGCACATGTCCTCTACTGTATGCTTATTGTTATTGTTCATTGTATGGTTATTTTGACTCTTGGTTATTGTTGTTACTCTTGTCCCGTTGACAATTTTGATTCTTATTATTTTCATATTGTAAATATCCAAAGTAAGCTTTGGCAATATGTACATTGTTACATCATGCCAATAAAGCAAATTTAATTTTCAACCCCATTTCAACCCCATCATGTTCTATAATGTACATTCGAGATCACAGGGTGTGGCGATTTGATTGACAACTTCCCTGATGTTTTGGTACTATTACAGCCCATGTATGTTGACATCCACACCACCCACTAGTAGGGCAGACATTTGGGCCATAGACTATAAATGATGTCATTCATCATCAGTCCTATGTCAGAAAACCTGGTAACATTGGCCGAATCCCAAATTGCACCCGAATCCCTATAATGTGTACTACTTTTGACCAGGGCCCATAGGGCTATGGTCAAAAGTTTGTGCATTGTATAGGAAGTAGTGTGCCTTTTGGGACAGATCCATAGTAAAACTCATCGAAATTCTGTGTTTGGCCCAGCAAACTTTTTTCCTTTGCTATGCACACATAATGAATTCCATCCGATTTTTCCAAACGAGTCAATGTTCTCAATAGCCATGAGAAGTTTATTTCAATTGCTATATTTCTGAGCTTGGTATGCAGGTCACTAGGACTAGAACATACTGTATCTATATTGAACCATACAGAACTAGATGTAAAATCCATATTTGAGGTTGTAAAGACCTTTCAATTTAGTTGCAAATACAATTTATTTTTCCTTCAAAATTAATAACAGACCTGTATGGCAAGATAACATCATAGATTTAATACGTGTATATTGTATTGCAACTTCAGTCCCTCCCTTAGTAAATAACAGTAAGTGTCTTGGTCAGCATCCCAAGAAACAGAAGTAGCTTAGCAGCAGTGTTTCTTTCCACCCTGCAGATGGCACCTGCCCTTCCGCCACCCCTCCCTTATTTTATTCAATCTCATGTATAAAACACAATGTGGGAACAGGTTTGACGGACCTACCCCATCTAATATGCAACAATTTTTTTTTTGCTCATAAGTTGCAAATGGCTTCATTAAAACAAAAGCACTACCATAGGGACCACATAAAACATGTGGCTGCTCCCTAATATGGTATTTATGACCCGGGCTAAATGTAGAGTGAATTAAACTTTAAAGGATTGCAGTCAGGTAGACTGCCGACGTTTGTAAAGGAATGTCCATTAACAAGATGAAAGAAGGAAGCGAAGGGGCATTCCCTTGTGTGGGAATGTCAGTGTGCTGGGTGGTTTTGGAGGGGCCTACTGCCATATTTAATACAAATATATAAAAACAGTCAGGCTGACAGGCCCACCTGCCCGGGATTGGTGTGGTTCCCCTACCCACTTTATATATTGAAAATAATTCAGACATAGTACTGTCAAAAGTGACTTCTCACTTTATTTTTTGTGTGGTTTCTCTGTGAAAGTTTAATCTGTGGTTGAAAAAATATCTATTTGTATGTGATATAGAGACATGGGTAGGTATTTGCCTCTCTCTCTTTCTCTCTCTTTCTCTCTTTCTCTCTTTCTCTCTCTCGCTCTCTCTCTCTGAGTTGTATTATGAAATCAACCCCGTCTCCAAAACACAGACATACTGTACATGCAAACCTCTACCTTTTTTCAATTTAAGAGCTTCACAGATGGAAAAGGTTTCATTCCTGTCCGCGTGACCTTTGTTGAATGTAAAATTTTGTGACACAAAGTGGTAGGGGTTTCATATTTGTTTAGCACTGACTGCATGGCTCTAGGATTCTGTGCCTGCATAATGGCTCAGTTAGCAGCACCGGAGGCATCCCATTTGAGACAACCTGAGATCACCACTCTCCTGATTAATGCATAAACCATGTGCTCGCTTTTCACAGATAGACAAGCAACACTAACGGACTAGACAGTTTGATGAGAAGAAACCCCCTTCTCACTGACGGGGAAGACAAAGGGAGGGGCTGCCGTCTTCACTGATAGTCCTGGGGTATTAAGGAAGTAATGTATTTACTGGTACAGTTACACGAGAGATCAACTGCGTATCTATTCTACAGTATGTAATGCCATAAAATAGTGGCATGTTGATGAACTGAACAGATTGTACACATACTTTTCCCATTGTACTATCCCATCCTGCTTAGAGGGGATATTACAACGTATGGAGACATTTCAGGCCGCAATTCCCACCACACATCAGTTTGTGGTCTAGTGGTAGAGTACATCTACAGGATGATAAGACGTTTTTTTTTTTTTACCTCTTGGMTGCGTCCCAAATGGCACCATTCCCTTTATCGCATACTACTTTTGACCAGGGTCAATAGGGCTCTGGTCTAAAGTAGTGCACTATACAGTGAAGAGGGTGCCATTTGTGACGTAGCCCCTCTTCTCTCACAACAAGTGACCTGGGATCTGGGAAGTAACCACAACAAGTCATGGCAGGACCTCACAGTTGAAATATGGCTGTATGTGATCCTAAGGACAGATGTGATCTTCTTAAATCACTTCTAGTATTAACGTCCCCGAAGAGTTGAAAAGAACATATGTTGGTATGAATGAATGGTTTTAACAGAAAGGAGCTTGCTGTTTTTAATAACAGAACGGACCCTTTTTTTGTGCTAAAAAAGAAACCACTTGCGTTGGCTACAGTGCTCAGACCAAAATGACTTGCGCTGTATGTACTGCAGTGCATTACTGTGGCCAACCTCTATTATTTAAATGTGTATTACATTACGCAAATAAGGTGCATGGTTAGTACTCTTCTCAATCATAACATAATAATGTAACGTCTGCTTCCAGCTCACACTCTCAAACACCTAGATCCCCTGAACGCAGCTCACTTTCCAGCCCACTTTCCAGCTCACACTCTCAAACACCTAGATCCCCTGAACGCAGCTCACTCTCCAGATCCCAATCACCTGAATTCTGATCACCTGTTCACACACCTGTATGTCATTATCACACACTATTTAGTTCAGTTCTTTGCACCCCATCATTGTGAGGTATTGTTTGTTTTGTGACATGTCTTTCAGAGCTCTGTTTTTCCCCGTGATTTTCTCCTCCCGTGTATGATAGTTTTTGCCTGCCTCACTAACGACGCCTATTCCCTGTCTGTACTTTAGCCTATCAGATGTCCTGTTATCTTCCTATTGCCTGATCTCCCGGACTACGTTACTAACCTTTTCCCTGCCTGTACTGTTGCCCTTTTGGACCTCCTGTGTGACCTTCTGCCTGCCCCTGGACCCAGCTACCCAGCTACATGCCTCCTCCTGTGGTCCTTTGCAATAAACACCTGCTGCGCCCTGCGCTTGAAATGCTTGAAGAAAAAAAAACACAACAACAAATATACTTACTTTTAACATGCAGCCCTTGTAACCATGCCGGTATCCAAACTCTTTTTATGTAAAATACATCCCTTTTCCCTCATATCTTTTAAGTGAACAAACTGTGTATCAATTCTTTAGTACGCCACTGGCTATATAGGTAAAGATGGGGACGTGTAGTGACAAGGGAAAGGCATCAACATAACAGAGGTACCTAAGGAGAGACGACTGACAACCTCTCTGAGGCTAAACGAAATGAGCTTTGTCAGGCAGCAGTTGGTGCTGTAATTATAATGGGTGCAGTGAATATCCAGGGGATTAGACAAGAGACACATAATGGAGGAAGTACTAAGAATTTGTTAAGCCAAGCTGGGGAAATAGAAAACATATTTTGTTTGCAGGACAGAACAACAGAAATGTAGAAAAGAGTAAGACGTTTGTGCTATCACMTTTTCCGATCTTCATTTCAGCACTACTGTATCTTATTTTKGATTGGYAAAATGCATTATTCTGATTATAAAAGTGCAGAATCGTATACTACACCKTATTTATTGGGAATGTACGCACAGGTTCAAATGTATCTAGGTTAGATTGTCTCTTATAGTRCGCTACTCAACATAGAGAATACAGCACTGTCAATCCAATCCYTCTCCCCTGAAGTGTTAGATCAGGTGATTGTTATAAATAGGACAACCTTCCATCAACTCAGTRCAGTCGAGTTCCGTGACAGGATCGYAATGACTGATGACTGACTGTGATGTCACTCAAGATCACCACACGGTTGTTGAGGAACACATGCTAGAAGGACCTCTGGATGCATGGCCCGAAGACGTGAGAATGTGAGGAGATGGTATGCTTCTGTTTTCTTCAGAGAAKTMTTGAGGGMCATTTTGTYCAGGATTGYCAAAGGTCAACCAGGCCAATAGGCTTTAGGCAAAGTAGGTATTGTACTGTTTGTCAACAAAAAAAAAACGATGGAAAATACATGTAGGTTGATGTGTACAGGCAGTAAGATTTCAGCTACCTGTTTACAAAGAAATGAAACACTTTTCCGGACACAGATTAAACCTAGTCCTGGAATTAAAACCCCTTTAAATTGGGATTCTCCGGTGATCATGCTTTTTAGTCCAGGATTAGGGTTTACATGGGTCCTGGTAAACGGCCCTAAGGGTTAGCRTGTCTGATCATAGAGCTGGTAAACTTCACTTCACTCCCTCCCAGGTGGTAAAACTCTTAATAAATAAATGTCCAATTTTAAACTTCATAACAGGAAGCCATGGCGATCAAAGGCTGTTTGAACTCAGGASCAATTATAATAGGAGTAGTTACAGTTTGGAAATTCAAATATTTATCAAGAAGTAATCCTGACGCCGTATCAGTTTCATAACTTGGGCAGTTTCGAGACAAAGGTTTGGATCAGTCTGACAGTTTGCTATACATACCGGTGGTGGATGGGAACACAAGCAGCTCCAATGCGGCCACATGTGCAGTTGATTAGAGGGCCAAATTGTTTATTGAGCATCCAGATGAATTTAACATGGCACCACACATCGAAAGGCTTTGACAAGTCATGGTTCAATCCCACACACACACACACACACACACACTGTTCCTTTGAGGCGACGAGACAAAATGTCAAACACTTCGATAAGGCCAAGTAAACATCAGTTGTTGCTCTTAAGCGGTTTACTGAAACATTGTCTAMTRGACCTATTTCTACAGTTGTACAGCACCGCCTYCTATTSTATTCCCTCTGTGTTCAAAMATTCTATTAGTRCATTCTATTAYTTCCATTCTGCCCCATTGGTCTAAATTATGTCCTGCACATTTAGTCCAATCAGTCCSGGTTAAGGAAAGGTGGTGCTGTGAAAGGTTAACTACGACGTGGCAGACAGGTCATGTCTGTTAAAATGCATAGATATAGATACAGATAGATATATATTGTAAATCTATAGCTCAGCATTTAGTCTGACATTTTCCTYTAATTGTTCATCTAGAAACCTATACATCTACCTGAATAGTTTCCTGCTACAGCTAAAGCCTTGCTGCTTGGTATGCTATGCAACTTCTTCAGCTTCTCTCCCCTTGTGTGGGCTTGGGCAGATGTTCTCAATACGGAGATCAATGAGGGGTACATTTCAGTGCCTTTGTTCCCTTCTGTTCTCTCAAACACGGAGCGCCTTTTGTGCAATAATTCAACAAAGTAACACAAATGGTGTGTACGCGACCATGTGCTGCCCCGGTTGAAGCCCTGTGTGTGAAGCCACTGACAGATACACAGAGAGAGAGGATTAAACACTGCTACAGTCAGTCCTACAGGAGGGGTGTGTTTGTGCCTGTGTGTGACTGTGTGCGCGCGCTCGTACGCCACCACCGCTATCACCGCCACGGCAGCTACATCACTCAACTCCCATCCTCTCCTCTTCAGTCCCTCAGATAGCTACGGCCTCTTTGATCTGGCCCGGAATTCCATCAAGTGCCCACAGATAAAAGACAATGTGCTAATCCACCCCGCCATCTGAAATGTATCGTTGTAAAGGATCTCAATTTGCTACATAATCTACTCCCTTTTATCAGATGAAATAGATTTTTTTTTCAAGCTTTGCCTGGTTGGTGTCAGCGACTGAGGCGAGTGAGCCTCTCTCTCTGATCCTAAATAATATTACAGTCAGTAGGCCTCTTTTCAATTTGGTGGCTGTGAAAAACCTCTCCCCTTTACAATCTTTGTAAAGATTTTCATATTTTTTGTGTGTTTTATTTTGTGTGTGGGTTGTCGGCACATTGAACTGAAAAAGGACGCATACTTACTTATAATGGATATGTAGCTACCAACAAAGATTGATTTATGAATAAAATACTGAATTGCCACCTATGTGTAGATTTGCTGTACATTACCAATTGAACATTTTATTTGATAGACGTTGATAGATGCACAAAAGATGCAGGGCAAATCTGATACTACGTTGAAACAGTCTAAACATTCCAACARGCTCAGGTGTGTAAAGCAAATGGTAAACAACCATGATGCTCCTCTCCTCCCCTCCCCTCACGTCTAACCCTAACCCTGATGGCTTCATATCTAATAACATCATTCATCTCTATGTGCCGGGAATTTGGTGACACTGATTTGTGGTGCTCACATGCAGGTCATCTYTTAAATGACATTTCCGAGATGTGGGACAATGCCACTGACCCATGCTTTGTCCAGCTCACCTCCGAGCCCTGACCCCTGACCCCTGACCCAGGATACTGCTCTGCCACTGTCACCGAGACCATAGTCAGTCAGGTTCCCTTAATGGATATCCGTCACCTCTKGCCAACAATGTTTAAACTGGGGAGACACAATATGGGGGAACCGCTGCCTCTACAACCTCCTGAGGCTAAAGATGGTCTGGAATAGGAGTGTGGCAGTGACAGTGACAACACATGAAACAAAGCTTTTAGATGGTACATTTCAAGAATGTATACTAGGCATGTTCTTTCAAACAAACATATTCACTGGACGACTGGCTAATTGTGCAGGTAATGTAATACAGGACATAGCATGCTACTAGCTTCAAGATACGTTTTACTTACCTTGTAAGTGCTGGCTATTGTACTAGTATACAGCTGGACGTATGTGAGACTCAGGATAGGGTATTGTCATCAAGGACTGCTTATCCTGAACTGAGCTGGGCTCTCCTAGGGCCTGTAATGAATCATCTGTGTATGGAATGGCCTTTAATGCATATAGACTATATATACAGCCAGAGTACAGCTGTTTATCCACACATTCTGTATGTACTGTATAGTCAATAATTGAGTCTCCAGACCCCTTGAGTGGTTAGAGTAGCACTGCTTGTTACAGCACTGAGGGGGATGGATGCTCTGCTCGGTGTGTGGTGTACTGTGTGTGTGTGTGTGTGTGTGTGTGTGTGTGTGTGTGTGGTGTGTGGTGTGTGTGTGTGGTGTGTGTGTGTGTGTGTGTGTGTGTGTGTGTGTGTGTGTGTGTGTGTGTGTGTGTGTGTGTGTGTGTGTGTGTGTGTGTGTGTGTGTGTGGTGTGTGAGAGAGAGAGGAGCGAGAGAGAGATGTACTGTGGTGTTGTGTGGAGAGAGAGAGAGAGAGAGAGAGAGAGAGAGAGATGTTCACTTCACATGAGATGTTCCAGATCGCGTAATTATGCCTGATCAATGTCAACCAACTGCTTTGTGGATTTTTTCTTTGAGGGTAAAAAATAATTTGAAATTGTCAGACTCGGCCTTAGTGTTGTTTGTTAGAGCATAGTTATTATCCACACATCTGATCTTATTTTTGGACAGTTTCTTGTTAGCTTGGTCTTTCTGTTGATGCTTTGCTATTCTTTTAAATCAGTAACCCTGCTTTAAAATGTCTCAGTATTGTCAAGAATGTTAGGAGAATAATATACATGTTTCTGCAGTAAACCGTTTCTGGTTGGTTCTGTATCTGATCTTTCGTTCTACTCTAGCTTAAATTGTCACTCAATATATTGACATGCGTCGCCGGGTAGATCTGAAGGGTGCCAACCAAAGACTGTGTGTGTGTTTTCAGATCATCCGGGTGTCCGYCGAGACGAGGATCGAGCGAGCCGTGTTCGGGAAAGCATAACCCAATCAGGGAAGTTTGCTGCTCGTCGCAGGGTGGCCCTCGCTGCGGAGCGCTGCGCTGCGGAGTGGAGAGGAGCTCAGTGCCAAGCCAACACTAAGGATAAATATTGGTATCTCAGTGGTAGACTCGCATCACTGAGGTCAGGCGTCTGGAATCTTCTCATTGTTTATAAACCGCTGTTGTTACAGTTGGGCTTTTGGAAAAAGTCCAATGAGAGACCAGAGGACTCCTAGAGGGAGAGAAAAAAAGAAGAAAAATAAAATGAAGAAGTGTGAACTATAGTGAGATGAGCTGTGAAATGTGCACACCTTTACAACACCAAGCTAGTCCTAAGAAAGCCTGATCATATCTCATAARGGCAAATAAGAAAAGAAGGAGAAAAGAAAAGAAAGGAAGTGGAAACCATAGAGAGAGAACAGAAATATGCACACCTTGTCTTTCCTTCAGAACAAGCTATTCCAGGCCCTGCAATATTACATGCTGCTAATATAAGTAATTATATTCTACAATGACAAATCACATCTCTGGCAATCATAGGTTGAGTTGAGAATAAGCTGTGGATTATTATTACTGGAAATAATACCGCGGAAGTGTATTTGACTTGCTATCCATTCTAGGAACGGAGTTGTAAGGAGCCAGCTTTAAGTTATTGTATGTTTGCGCATCTTGCCACTTTCGAGCATTTGAGGCATATCTGACTTGTTCCCCCTGCCTTCTAGACATTAGCAAGCATCAAATCAATCACWTGTTAGCGTTAAATGACCTGTCTGGCATGATAGGTATAATGGACTAAATCATCTATTATTAGATGACTACAACATCCAAGGTATGTTTGACTCCTTGTACGCAGTATAAGCAAGCATCCAACTAAGTAATCATAAGCCATAATGAAAATGTATACCTATAAGAGACTAAATTGAAGATTATGACCGAAAGGTATAAGTGTTTTGACTTATTCTCCCTCCCTTGTAGGAATAGAGTTGTGAGGCCAGGCATTAGGCAGGGTGTTATGAATTGTCACGTTTGATTGGAGGTTATTACCTCTGTCTGTATTGTTCCTGTATGCAAACAGACGACTCAGGTAATGCTGCGATAATCGCTCTGGAAGCCCCCATCTGCTCCGGGGGGGGGAGGATGGGTGAGGGATGCGGGGAGGCGGGGGAGGTGCCCTCATTTCACATCCATTTTCCCAGGTGCTGATGGGACGCCAGGGGGGCCAAAGTGCTCCCTTTCATTTACCTAGAGAACCTCTAATCTGCGTCCCAAATGGCACCCCTATCCCCTTTTCCGTGCGTTACATTTGACTAGGGCCCATAGGGCTCTGGTCAAAAGTAGTGCACTATTTAGAGAATGTTGTGCCATTTGGGACGCGGACATGCTCTGCTCTACATATTCACAACCATGATGTGTCTGCTTGTATTGGTTAATGAGAGGAACCCAGCTGCTGCTGAATCAAGCCATCCACACTGCCATGCACTTGAGCAATACATTTGTATATTGGCTGACTACCAACCAACCTGACTATAGTAGGCACAATGGGTTCATTGCTCAGGTGGTGTAAAGAATACCAGTGAAGATATATAAACAACCTGGCTATTATATTTGGCACTTGGATATCATCTGGGGTTGCATTCATCAGGCACCAAACTGGAAAAAACAGACTGAAACAGAGAGGGACTACCTGAATTTGTCCAATAAGAAAAACTCATTTTCCTTTTCCGTTGCAAAACATTTTGCTACGTTTAGCCCCAGTGTGCCCTAATGAATACTTTCCAGGATGTTCTTGTTGGTTGGACGAAGGATAGATAGGGTGTGCATAGCGGGACGGGGTTGGTCTGTTTCCTGCATAACTGTTTCTGAGAGGCGATTCTCTGTGGTTGTAATTGCAAGTCATTAATTGATAAGTTGGGAAAGCTGCATTGATCGGGTGTCAGCCTATAAGAGCAAAGCACCTCAGCACTAATTACTCTTTCCTTCTGCCATGTCTGGTTTGGTTGCATCTATTGATTTGMCTGCGTCCCAAATGGCACCCTATTCCCTATTTAGTGCACTACTTTTGACCAGACCCCTATGGGCCCTGGTCAAAAGTAGTGCACTGTATAGGGAATAGCGTGCCATTTGGGATGCTGCCTTGGTGTACGGCAAGCCAATAGCATACACGCAAACACTGCAATTATATTCTACCTGCAAGATCTCTAAGATGATCTATGTCATGGTTTGTTTTCGTGCTTTAGACCAATAGACTCTCTGGTAGTATGATTATGCAAAATATATATTAAAGATACCCATGTGGTAATGATTTACTTTGACTACATATCCATAACGCATTCATTACACATCTAAAAGCATTTTTCTGATTGTGTTACAACAGCTCCTAACCACGTTATTGAAGGTGAATGAAATATATCCATAGCATATCCATATAGTGCATTCGTGTCATGCTATGCAAAAGCTCATTGTTAGGTATTGTAATAGATGCATCATTACAATGACAGTGTAGTGTCATCATTATGGCTGTTCTCAAAAGTGTTCTTCCGCCATACCAGTGTTAGTGACTATGCCTAAAGGCCAAACCACGTTTTGAAAATTATGCTGACATATAGCCTGTACCATTGTCCCATCTCCCCACTGGCCGGTACAGGCCCGTGACTTACCTTCTTCTTCTCGCTGATGTCTATAGTGCATGAAGATCCTCACATGGTTGAATCCTCAGGGCAAATTTTATGGATCAAATAAATCGGGTAGTTGAGGGTCATAACTCTTTGGTAACTTATTAACAGCCCTCATCCACATCCCAATTAAGTTGGCCATACTGGTTCATAACGCACACATGAAGGGTATATTAATGAATTGTATGTAGTCAAAGTCAAGTCAAATATATTTCTTCATTGATAAAGCACTTATAGCTAAGTACTTCATGGTATTTAACTGTGCAGTTTGCCACTCTGATCTATAACGCAAACATTTGAGTTGAATTTTCCAGATGTAGCACAGAAAACAATTGCTGAGGACATCGCCAAAGAATCCTACTATTGACATTTTTAAGTTGGACTTTTCTGGAATAGATTTAGCGAAGAGTCATACTCAAAGCATTCAGATTCAATTCCCCATTTCAGACTCATAGCAATAACTATTTCAGTGAGTTAAACACAGTGGTGTAAAGTACTTAAGTAAAAATAATACTCAAGTACTTTCTGTGMGTATCTGTACTTTACTTTACTATTTATATTTTTGACAACTTTTACTTTTACTTCACTACATTCCTAAAGATAATAATGTACTTTTTACTCCATACATTTTCTTTGACACCCAAAAGTACTCGTTACATGTTGAATGCTTAGGAGGACAGGAAYAGGATCCAATTCATGCATCAAAAGAACACGTGGTCATCCCTACTGCCTCTGATCTGGCAGACTCACTAAACACACATGCATATTTTGTAAATTATGTCTGAGTGTTGTTGTGTYCCCCTGGCTTTCCGTAAATAAATAAAAACAAGAAAATGGTGCCCCCTGCTTTGCTTAATATAAGGAATTTGAAATTATTTATACTTTTACTTTTGATACTTAAGTATATTTCCAACCAAATACTTTTGACTTTTACTCAATTAGTATTTTACTGGGTAACTTTTACTTTTACTTGAGTAANAGGGGACAGGTGTGAAAGAGTAAATGAGGTCGTTAGGAGAATGAGAAACAGCTGGGAGCAGGAACGGAACGATAGAGAGAGAGAGCGGGAGAGGGAGAGAGGGAGGAGGAGAGAGAGAGAGAGAAAGAGGGAAAGAACCTAATAAGACCAGCAGAGGGAAGCACAGGGACAAGACATGATCAAAGACAAAACATGACACTTTTTTCCACCACTGGTAAAACGTATTAACACAGGGTGGTAAAGCTAGATAGCATTTCCCCGTTATTCACTTTTCCCGTATGTACATATCCCCGTATGTAGCCTAGCTAGCTAGCTAGCAAACAGCTAGCTACTGTAAGCCCCTGTRAATGTCAACATGTTTTCCAACTCAGTCAATAAARGTTACAAAATAGTCATAAAACTCYTAAAACATGAAGTTAACAATAGTAGCTATCTCATTGCACTTTTGCGTATTATAAATATTTACCAACAGGACAAATTAAGATACTTATGCTGTCTTCACGTGCTCGTGGGAAGTTGGAAACTGGGAAGTTGMAAATCTGACATGATTCTGTTCAAGTGCGTTTGAAGTCGGAACAATTCTTCAACCAATAAGATTGTAGCTAGCTTCATAATAATTAATAATTAAGTTAGCAGCTTGCTATATGGTCAGACTAGCTAAGTTATCCGTATTTTGTAGTTGTCAAAAACTGATTTGTTGTCATCTTTTGGTTGAAAATGTAAAAGGTCAGTGGGGAACATCACAACTCTGGAAATCGGGTAACACAATGCTATTTCAGTTTCCCACTTGTAATTCCGACTTYGAGGGTCATTCAAGTGAAATTTACCACTAGGAACTAGGAGTTTCCGATTACTCTGATAGCATGTGAACGRGGCAAAAAACATCATGAAGTTCTTTCTATTTTGACTACACAGGAGGGAACGTGAAAGATGAGAGGTCAGTGAAATGTCACTTCCTGGGTGACCTCTCGCTTTCACAAAAATCACTTTAAAAAACGAATTAAACATTTAGTTYACTTTTTTGTAAACTATTTCATGACTCACATTGTACATTTGCACATTTAGCTAAAATATCAAAATAMCAGCCAGAAGAACGCTGGGCTGTCACCCGGAAGTGATGTCACACTGACCTTTCACCTCTCCTCTCAAAATGAAAGCCATTGGTTTCTGTCTCTTAATTTGTCCTGTTCTAAGGAGTTTGTAATGTGCCAAAGTACAATATAAATAGTGAAACATTGTTAACTAAGTGCTTCATGAGTTTATGATGATTAACGTGATAACATTGTGCCAGGGGCTTAGCTATCTAGCTAGCTACATTAGTGAATATGGGGGAAATTCTGTCTAGCTTTACCAAACTGCATTAGTACATTTTACTCACAGTCTGAAATGGGGAATTTAATTTGAATGCTTTGAATATGAATCTTTGCAAAAATCTATTCGAGAAATGTCGAATTGAAAAATGGCAAAAGTTCTGCGATGTCCTCAGCAATTGTTTTCMGTGCTCCATGTGGATGTTCATATTCCCTTTAACATGTTGTCTCCGTGTCATTTTTGATAAGTGAGGCATGTATATAAATGCTTTATGAAGGGGAAAATTGAAATGACAGTACATTGAATACATAGATCTTTAATGTTAGTGTTATAGATCAGTGGCAAACTGCACAGTTAATTCCTGTGAAGTGCTTAAGCTATAAACGCTTTATGAATATGGAAAAATAGATTTGACTTGACTTTGACTGCATAGAATTCATACAGAGACCCTTCATCTGTGCGTTATAGACCAGTATGACCAATTTAGGCCTAATAACTACGCGATTGTATCCGTAAAATGTACCCTGACGATTCAACCCTGTGGTGATCTTCATGCACAATTGACCTCAGTGAGAAGAAGAAGAAGGTAAGTCTATACCGGCCAGTGGGGAGATGGGACAATGGTACAGGCTATGTATCAGCATCATTTTCAAAACGTGATTTGGTCTTTTGGCATAGTCACTAACACTTGTATGGCGGAAGCACACTTTTGAGAACAGCCATAATGATGACACTACACTGTCATTGTAATGATGCATCTATTAAAGATACCTAAATATGAGCTCTTGCTTAGCGTGACATGAATGCGCTACAGATATGCCATGAATATATTTCATTCACCTTTAATAATGCAGTTGGGACCTGTCGTAACAGGTTCACAAAATGCTTCTAGATGTGTAGTGAAAGAAAATCGTTACCCAGGAAACACATGATATTATATTGATGATGATCCAAGTCATTGCAGAACTAAATAACACACGAGCAAATAACTGAAGGCAAAAAACCACTGAATCAATCAGGACAATAAAACATTTTGGAGATGTGAAGTCCCGCTGTGCGTGGGAGGAGTATGCGTTGCACCGCAGTTGGTGGAACGAAGAACAACAAAAATATGAGAGGAGAAGTTGACCGGCTTCATGGWCTGTTGACTTGCCTTCCAAGGCTTTTAGCAGAGCTATCATTGTGAATTTCCTTTCTGGGTACATCAGAACGGTGGAGCAACAGAACACCACTAGTTATTCTGGAACTGCTCTAGAATGTCGCTGAGAACTCCCTTTAATGCAGTTAATTTCTGAACGTGCACAGAGTGCTGTCAGTGAAGTGATGACAGGCAGYACTTAACATAGTTAACATGYAATTCCCTGAACAGCAGAGGTTCACAGCGAGAGGGAGGCCCGGGACTTAACACGGAGACCGTTGGCCAGACAGAGACTAGAGAAGAGAAAGACTAGAGCTAGAGTCTATCCGCTGTACAGCCTAGAATTCAACCAACCGGCTTCAGTTGTGTGCCCAGACAGGCATGATAATAGAGAGATTTCCTCTCTTTTACTGACAATGCAGCCCAAACACTAAACGCCAAATACTCCCTATCCTGTATATTCCTCCAACAAAATAAAACCAACTGACTTAAAATAAGCTGTTTTTTAATATTGACAGTAAGTTAATGAATAGCAAAAGTGAGCACAAGTTGCAGTTGTTCAGATCTGTAAACACGATYAAGTGCCAGATGGAGAGAGAAGTAAACAGTGTGTGTGTGTGAGTATGTGTGAGTGTGTGTGAGAGTCTGTGTGAGAGTGTGTGTGTGTGACTGGCCTGTAGATGGGGCTGCTCTCTACACTTATCTCCCCTTGTCCTCATCTTCACAATGAGTCCATTGTTCCCCGGCCTGACCCCAGGTCCTCTCTCTCCTCTTGCATTTTGCATTTATGTCAATGTAACTCCTGCTGCTGAGTGGTTAGATGGTCTGTTGATATGTGGCTTTGGTGGCGGTGAGGCGGGGGAGAGGTGGGAGTGGGAGGATGCTGGGGTAGAGGTGGGGGAGGCAGGGCAAGGCCCTGGCTGAAGAGATGGTGGCTGGGTGGGAGGGGGAGGGGGGGGCAGTAGCACAGACAATTCCCATGACATTCTCTGGCTTTGTAGAGCCAAGAAAACTTTCTTCTCAGGAACACCTAATCCTTGGGCTCGGGCCAAGTACCACAATCTCTAAGCACAACGGACATGGGCCACTGGGGACACTTAAGAGCTTTAGGTGTGTCTCTCTCCCAGCTCGACCACAGCCAAGCATGAGGCAAAGGCAAAACGACCAAAGAAAATAAATTATGTGGGCTACAATTCTGGAGCAATTATAAGGTACTCAGTAGCATATTGGAAGAATTCGCTCACAATGTCCTCTTGCTTTACAGAGGTAGTTATTTTATGCATACTTGTATCATACTTTTATGATATAATACATTTAAAAAATMACACCAAGCCAAGGGCCTAGTTATCATAGACAATTGTACATTTGTGTGACTCCTTAACCCCCCAAATCAATGCAATGATTATACCATTTAAAATCCTCTAATTTCACCATTTACAAGAATTCTATCATCTCTAAACTCTCCTTTTTTAGTGCGTCGTGGGGAAATGGGTGCATTAAGAGCTTCTCTAATGTCTGTAAGGAATTGCACGCAGTATTACAGTTCTAAAAAGGAAAAAGCTTCTAAAAGGTTTGTAAAATGATTGAGCCTAGGTACACTATTCCATTCTGTTATCATCAGAGTTGTWAAATGTTATTTAAATGCTGTGTGATACAGAACTGGATTTTTGTCACCATTGTTCAGTCTAATGGAATAATCAAACTTGCTTTGGGCAACTCTATATAATACATTTTTAAGGTTATAGAGACATTTAGCCTACTCCAGCTAGGTCTGAAATAAGTCAGTTACCTTACTGCCTAGATGAGCCAATTGGAGTTCTCTTAGCATTCCGGAATCCTCTCATCCAACCTAACCAACATGAATCGATTACCCGTATCTCACACACTTATCTTGTGATCACTTACATTTTTTAGCATCACTATTTTGTTACAATTCTGAAGAAGACAAAAACAATAGTATCTTACCAGTTTGTCAGTCCCAGATGTATTTCATGTAGAACACTCAAGTAAGAGGATTAGCTGTATCTAGTTATACGCTTCTGATAACTCTTATCTCTGGGGTTCCCCAAAGCACTTTGGTTTTTACGTTGACCTGTTTTCCAGACTTTATATTCGTACCTCAGTGATTTAATCATTTAACCATGTATAATCTTACTCCTTTCTAATTTGCCAAATCCTCTTTCAATTTCCTTGTTGCAAATTTCAGCGGGCAATGCTGTGAAAATGACTTGTTTCCCCACTTAAGATTAGCCCATGGTCTCTTACATTGGATTGGTTTGAGTCCTGCAGGAAGTTTACATATGTAAAAGGTGAAAAATAGGTTCCGATTGAAAGTAACGCAATCAAGGACTAAATCATTTTAATAATACACCATACATGGTGGATGACAAACACTGAGTGTGTGCCCAAAATGGCACCCTTTTCCCTATATAGTGCACTACACCACTAAGAGCCCTGGTCAAAAGTCGTGCACTATGTAGGAAATAGGGTACCATTTGGGATTCAGTATGAGACTGAGACTGAACAGGTACATTGGATATTTACAGACGTTTCCCTCTCATGAGAAGTGAATAAAGATMATGTTATACTCTAGTATTTACATTAAGCAGGTAAACATTAAACAACTGCAGGATCCTGTATGCCCTMGAGGTTTACACAGCGTTAAAGCATTACTTCCTATTCATTTGCCATGATGTAAACAGATGATACACACCAAGAAGTACATTAAAGTAATACATTAAAGCGGGGAGACTGTTACCTTTGTCCCTTTACCCTCTTCACGGGGAGGTATGAACAGTCTGGGTGGTGGTGGCTAGGTGAGTGGTGTTATCGTGCACACGGTAATGTTATAGTTTGGGTAGTGTGATGTTAATTTGGCTCATGAGCTATTGACAGTTTAGATCTGTTTTGGGTTTGGTTTGACCCTATATCATGAACACGTTCAGTTTACCAGCCAAGGCGCATATCATAAGACATCGAATCTGAGCCCTCCTCACTTCATCATATAGTCTATCAATGCAGTGTGTGTGTGTGTGTGTGTGTGTGTGTGTGTGATGTGAGAGAGTGTGTGTGGGGGGAACGAAGGCTGCCATGTAATACGCTTCACATCTGACACTCGAAAAATATAGTTTGGGGCAATTTTCCTTTTTCATGTARGACTACACAGCACATGTCAAATTAAAAGCACATTATTGTTATTGACAAGGAAATACATTGCATTAATATCCCCAGTTCACAGTTGCCAAAAAATGTGTACACATTTATGCATAAATTAACAGCTAGGGCTGTTTAAAATCAGTAGCTMTAGGCCATGATCTCTAAGCGAGAAAAAGACAGTTTGTGCCTTAATTTAATTCAACCGTTTGATTTGATGACTGCATTAAAAAAAAGAACACTTTCTTAATTGGTTACAAAAACATCGACATTTATACAGATTCAAGTTATAGATAGATTTTTGTTCCTTTTCATCGTGAATCATGATGACAGGAAGCGATAGACTAAACCAAATAAAAAACCCTTTTTTCTTTACCAGTAAAACCTAGAACAGAAGGCATATTCGATCATCCACTCTGAGGTGAGGACTCATTTTGCATGAAATGGATCCTATTTTTCTGTACTGGTTTGCCATTGTAGTTTCAATAGTCTCAAATGGCCACTGAATTCTTAACCTTATAGCAGTGAAGTGTACCTGTCTGTGCCGTGAGGCTGCTTGTGCACCAGAGAGCTGGCAGAGTCCACTATCCTGTTTGTATTTGGCGAGACTCCAAGATTCTATCCCAAATGGCACCCTATTCCTTATGGGCCKTGGTCAAAAGCAGTGCACTATATAGGGGATAGGGTGCTATTTGTGATGCACACCTTAGCTCTGGTGGTCGGCTAAACAGTGGCTTTAAAGGCGGTAGTGTCTGAGCGATGATATAGCCTCTATCAGATTTAGAGCTCTGGTAGTGTTAGCGGGCTCTGATAGGCTACGGGCCCCAGCTTTGCCTGGGGATGGCTGCTGCAGGGCCGCAGCTGTTCAGCCGAGCATCAACAGGCTGCATGGGCCTGGGTTATTTATTTAATTATAATTTTTATTTTACTTTTATTTAACCCAGGTAGGCCAGTTGAGAACAAGTTCTCATTTACAACTGCGACCTGGCCAAGATAAAGCAAAGCAGTGCGATTAAAAACAACAATACAGAGTTACAAATAAACAAATGTACAGTCAATAACATAATAGAAAAATCTATGTACAGTGTGTGCAAATGTAGAAGATTAGGGAGGTAAGGCAATAAATATGCCATAGGGGAGAAATAATTACAATTTAGTATTAACGCTGGAGTAATAGATGTGCAGATGATGATGTACAAGTAGAGATACTGGGGTGCAAAAGAGCAAAAAGATAAATAAAAATATGGGGATGAGGTAGTTGGGTGTGCTATTTAAAGATTGGTTGTGTACAGGTACAGTGATCGGTAAGCTGCTCTGACAGCTGATGCTTAAAGTTAGAGAGGGAGATATAAGTCTCGAGCTTCAGTGATTTTTGCAATTCGTTCRAGTCATTGGCAGCAGAGAACTGGAAGTAAAGGCGGCCAAAGGAGGTGTTGGCTTTGAGGATGACRAGTGAAATATACCTGCTGGAGCGCGTGCTACGGGTGGGTGTTGCTATGGTGACCAGTGAGCTGAGATAAGGAGGGGCTTTACCTAGCAAAGACTTATAGATGACCTGGATCCAGTGGGTTTGGTGACGAATATGTAGCGAGGGCCAGCCATCGAGAGCATACTGGTCGCAGTGGTGGGTAATATATGGGGCTTTGGTCACAAAACGGATGGCACTGTGATAGACTACATCCAGTTTGCTGAGTAGAGTGTTGGAGGCTATTTTGTAAATGACATCGCCAAAGTCAAGGATTGGTAGGATAGTCAGTTTTACGAGGTTATGTTTGGCAGCATGAGTGAAGGATGCTTTGTTGCGAAATAGGAAGCTGATTCTAGATTTAATTTTGGATTGGAGAAACATAAGGAGAGTTTACAGTCTAACCAGACACCTAGGTATTTGTAGTTGTCCACATATTCGAAGTCCGACCCGTCCAGAGTAGTGATGCTAGTCGGGCGGGTGCGGGCAGCAATCGGTTGAAGAGCATGTATTTAGTTTTACTAGTGTTTAAGAGCAGTTGGAGGCCACGAAAGGAGTGTTGTATGGCATTGAAGCTCGTTTGGAGGTTTGTTAACACAGTGTCCAAAGAATTGCCAGATGTATACAGAATGGTGTCGTCTGCGTAGAGGTGGATCAGAGAATCACCAGCAGCAGGAGTGACATCATTGATATATACAGAGAAAAGAGTCAGCCCGAGAATTGAACCCTGTGGCACCCCCATAGAGACTGCCAGAGGTCCGGYCAACAGGCCCTCCGATTTGACACACTGAACTCTATCTGAGAAGTAGTTGGTGAACCAGGCGAAGCAGTATTTGAGAAACCAAGGCTATTGAGTTTGCCGATAACAATGTGATGATTGACAGAGTCGAAAGCCTTGGCCAGATCGATGAAGACGGCTGCACAGTACTGTCTTTTATCGATGTCGGTTATGATATCGTTTAGGACCTTGAGGATGGCTGAGGTGCACCCATGACCAGCTCGGAAACCAGATTGTGGAGAAGGTACGATGAGAATCTAAATGGTCGGTGTGTCACGCCCTGACCTTAGAGAGCCTTTTTATGTCTCTATTTGGTTTGGTCAGGGTGTGATTTGGGGTGGGAATTCTATGTTTTGTTTTCTATGATTTTGTGTTTCTATGTTTTGGCCGGGTATGGTTCTCAATCAGGGACAGCTGTCTATCGTTGTCTCTGATTGGGAACCATACTTAGGTAGCCCTTTTTCCCTCCTTTCGTTGTGGGTCGTTAACTTTGTTTGTGGCACTAATGCCCTGTAAGCTTCACGGTTGTTTTTCGTTTGTTGTTTTGTTGGCGACATTTTGAAATAAAAAGGAAAATGTACACTCACCACGCTGCACCTTGGTCTTCTTCCAGCAACGGCCGTGACACAGTGATCTGTTCGATAACTTGGCTTTCGAAGATTTTAGAAAGGCAGGGCAGGATGGATATATGTCTATAACAGTTTGGGTCTAGAGTGTCTCCCCCTTTGAAGTGGGGGATGACCGCGGCAGCTTTCTAATCTTAGGGGATCTCAGACAACACGAAAGAGAGGTTGAACAGGCTAGTAATAAGGTTGCAACAATTTCAGCAGATAATTTTAGAAAGAGATTGTCTAGCCCAGCTGATTTGTAGGGATCCAGATTTTGCAGCTCTTTCAGAACATCAGCTGTCTGGATTTGGGTGAAAGAGAAGGGCTTGGGCAAGTTGCTGCAGGGGGAGCAGAGCTGTTGGCTGGGGTAGGGGTAGCCAGGTGGAAAGCATGGTCAGCCGTAGAAAAATGCTTATTGAAGTTATTATCGTAGATGTATCGGTGGTGACAGTATTTCCAAGCCTCAGCGCAGTGGGCAGCTGGGAGGAGGTGCTCTTAATTTCCATGGACTTTACGGTGTCCCAAAACTTTTTGGAACTATTGCTACAGGATGCAAATTTCTGTTTGAAAAAGCAAGCCTTAGCTTTCCTAACTGACTGTGTATATTGGTTTCTGACTTCCCTGAAAATGCGCATATCGTGGGGTCTATTCGATGCTAATGCAGAACACCACAGGATGTTTTTGTGCTGGTCCAAGGGCAGTCAAGTCTGGGGTGAAACAAGGTCTATATCTGTTCTTATTTCCACATTTTTTGAATGGGGCATGCTTATTTAAGATTGCGAGGAAAGCACTTTTAAAGAGCAACCAGGCATCCTCTACTGACGGGATGAGGTCAATATCCTTCCAGGATACCCGGGTCAGATCGATTTGAAAGGCCTGCTCGCTGAAGTGTTTTAGGGAGCGTTTGACAGTGATGAGGTGTGGTCGTTTGACCGCGGACCCATTACGTACGCAAGCAATGAGGCAGTGATCGCTAAGATCCTAGTTGAAGACAGCAGAGGTGTATTTAGAGGGAAAGTTGGTCAGGATGATATCTAAGAGGGTGCCCATGGTTAGGGATTTAGGGTTGTACCTGGTAGGTTCCTTGATAATTTGTGTGAGATTGAGGGAATCTAGCTTAGACTGTAGGATGGCCGGGGCGTTAAGCATATCCCAGTTTAGGTCACCTAACAGTACAAACCCTGAAGATAGATGGGGGCAATCAATTCACATATGGTGTCCATGGCACAGATGGGGGCTGAGGGGGGTCTAGAACAAGCGACAACGGAGACTTGTTTTTATTTATTTATTTATTTTATTTTATTTTTTTATTTTTTTTGGAGTGGGTGGATCAGCTTAATATTGCGGAAAGAATGTTGTTTCCAATGTAATTGTCTGCATCATTTCCAATCCCCCATATTTTTTTGGGTAAATATATATATCCATTCACGTATGCATACATATACACATATATACATACACATACCTACATAGACATACATACTTTTTTTTAAAGAGTATACCTTTATTATTATTCCCTGCAAACCCTACCACCGATCCCCAATTGGAGTAAACTGATAAACATTTCTGTTTTTACATCTTATACACATTTACAGACACAGTCTACTTTATAATAGTCTCTCTTGTTGTTTCTTAGTCTTCCTCTATTTCTGTTGTCCATCCAGTTTGATTTCCACTTGTAACTGGCTATTTCACAAAACTG
>NW_019957678.1:39655-62819 GCF_002910315.2 Salvelinus sp. IW2-2015 | reverse complement strand
TGGTTGGCAGTGGAGAGGGACCGAAAGAGTTTGGGAGGGTTGGAGTCTGAGCAGAGATATGTCGCTTGTAGGACGTGTACTGGCAGGGCACCGTGTTATGCGGTGAAGCGCATGTCTCCAGAGCGCGTCCACAGCCCCAGTAACGTCCTGTGCCAGCACCCACGCAATTGCCGGCTAGCGTGGAGGCATCCAGCCAGGACGGGTTTTTGCAGCCTGCCTCCAGACTCCAAGTGCGCCTCCTCGCGCCCAGTATATCCTGCGCCGGCTCCACGCACAGTGTCTCCGATGCGTCTGCACAGCCAGTGCGTCCTGTGCCAGCGCCCGGATGTGCACGGCGAAGATGACCATCCAGCAGGACGGGTTGTGCAGGCTCTACGCTCGAGACTCCAGTGGCGCCTCCACGGCCCAGTTTATCCGTGCAACGCCAAGAACAAGCTCCAGTATGTTCTTCCTAGCCTGGTGAGTCCTGTGCCTGCTCCAGAGCCAGGCCTCCTGTATGCCCTCCAGACTGAAGCCTCAGTGATGATGCATGGCAAGAAGCCTCCAGTGATGATCATCGCACGAAGCCTCCAGTGATGATCCATGGCAAGAAGCCTCCAGTGATGATCATGGCACGAAGCCTCCAGTGATGATCCATGTCACGAAGCCTCAGTGATGATCCATGGCAAGAAGCCTCAGTGATGATCTCATGTCACGTGAAGCTCGCAGTGATGATCCATGGCAAGAAGCCTCCAGTGATGATCCATGGCACGAAGCTCCAGTGATGATCCAATGGCATGGAGCCTCCAGTGATGATCCATGGCAAGACGCTCCAGTGATGATCCATGGCACAAAGCCTCCAGTGATGATCATGGAAGAAGCCTCCAGTGATGATCCATGGCAAGAAGCCTCCAGTGATGATCATGGCACGAAGCCTCCAGTGATGATCCATGGCACGAAGGCCTCCAGTGATGATCCATGGCAAGAAGCCCTCAGTGATGATCCATGGACGAAGCCTCCAGTGATGATCCATGGCAAGAAGCCTGCCAGTATGATGCCATGGCAAGAAGCTCCAGTGATGATCCTGGCACGAAGCTCCAGTTAGGAGTCATTGCACGAAGCTCAACAAACGCCTCCAGTCCGGGCACCTCCAGCGACGGTCCCAGTCGGAGCCTCCAGCGACGGTCTCCAGTCCGGAGCCTCCAGCGACGTCTCCCAGTCCGGAGCCTCCAGCGACGGCCTCCAGTCCGGAGTTCAGCGACGGCCTCAGTCGCGCGCCTCCAGTGACGGTCCCGAGTCCGGAGCCTCTAGTGACGGTCCTCCAGTCCGGAGTCCTCCAGTGACGGTCTCCAGTCGGAGCCTCAGCGACGGTCTCCAGTCCGGGGCCCGCAACGAGGGTGCCCAGTCCGGGGCCGCAACGAGGGTGCCCAGTCCGGGCCCGCAGCGAGGGTGCCCAGTCCGGGGCCCGCAGCGAGGGTGCCCAGTCTGGGGCCCGCACGAGAGTGCCCAGTCGGGGCCAGCTACGAGGGTCCCAGTCCGGGGCCCGCAACGAGGGTCCCAGTCCGGGGTCGGCGACGAGGGTCCCGCACCAGAGGTGCCACAAAGTGGGGTGAGTCAGTGGTGGAGCGGGGTCTGAGTCCACACCTGAGCCGCCACCGGCGGATTGATGCACCCAGACCCTCCCCTATAGGTTCAGGTTTTGCGGCCGGAGTCCGCAACATTGGGAGGGGGGTACTGTCAACGCCCTGACTTAGAGAGACTTTTTATGTCTCTATTTGGTTTGGTCAGGGTGTGATTTGGGGTGGGCATTCTATGTTTGTTTTTCTATGATTTTGTGTTTCTATGTTTGGGCCGGGTATGGTTCTCAATCAGGGACAGCTGTCTATCGTTGTCTCTGATTGGGAACCATACTTAGGTAGCCCTTTTTCCCTCCTTTCGTTGTGGGTAATTAACTTTGTTTGTGGCACTAATGCCCTGTAAGCTTCACGGTTGTTTTTCGTTTGTTGTTTTGTTGGCGACATTTTGAAATAAAAAGGAAAATGTACACTCACCACGCTGCACCTTGGTCTTCTTCCAGCAACGGCCGTGACACAGTGATCTGTTCGATAACTTGGCTTTCGAAGATTTTAGAAAGGCAGGGCAGGATGGATATATGTCTATAACAGTTTGGGTCTAGAGTGTCTCCCCCTTTGAAGTGGGGGATGACCGCGGCAGCTTTCTAATCTTAGGGGATCTCAGACAACACGAAAGAGAGGTTGAACAGGCTAGTAATAAGGTTGCAACAATTTCAGCAGATAATTTTAGAAAGAGATTGTCTAGCCCAGCTGATTTGTAGGGATCCAGATTTTGCAGCTCTTTCAGAACATCAGCTGTCTGGATTTGGGTGAAAGAGAAGGGCTTGGGCAAGTTGCTGCAGGGGGAGCAGAGCTGTTGGCTGGGGTAGGGGTAGCCAGGTGGAAAGCATGGTCAGCCGTAGAAAAATGCTTATTGAAGTTATTATCGTAGATGTATCGGTGGTGACAGTATTTCCAAGCCTCAGCGCAGTGGGCAGCTGGGAGGAGGTGCTCTTAATTTCCATGGACTTTACGGTGTCCCAAAACTTTTTGGAACTATTGCTACAGGATGCAAATTTCTGTTTGAAAAAGCAAGCCTTAGCTTTCCTAACTGACTGTGTATATTGGTTTCTGACTTCCCTGAAAATGCGCATATCGTGGGGTCTATTCGATGCTAATGCAGAACACCACAGGATGTTTTTGTGCTGGTCCAAGGGCAGTCAAGTCTGGGGTGAAACAAGGTCTATATCTGTTCTTATTTCCACATTTTTTGAATGGGGCATGCTTATTTAAGATTGCGAGGAAAGCACTTTTAAAGAGCAACCAGGCATCCTCTACTGACGGGATGAGGTCAATATCCTTCCAGGATACCCGGGTCAGATCGATTTGAAAGGCCTGCTCGCTGAAGTGTTTTAGGGAGCGTTTGACAGTGATGAGGTGTGGTCGTTTGACCGCGGACCCATTACGTACGCAAGCAATGAGGCAGTGATCGCTAAGATCCTAGTTGAAGACAGCAGAGGTGTATTTAGAGGGAAAGTTGGTCAGGATGATATCTAAGAGGGTGCCCATGGTTAGGGATTTAGGGTTGTACCTGGTAGGTTCCTTGATAATTTGTGTGAGATTGAGAGAATCTAGCTTAGACTGTAGGATGGCCGGGGCGTTAAGCATATCCCAGTTTAGGTCACCTAACAGTACAAACTCTGACGATAGATCGGGGCAATCAATTCACATATGGTGTCCATGGCACAGCTGGGGGCTGAGGGGGGTCTAGAACAAGCGACAACGGTGAGAGACTTTTTTCTGGAAAGGTGGATTTTTAAAAGTAGAAGCTTGAATTGTTTTGGCACAGACCTGGATAGTATGACAGAACTCCGCCCCCTTTGGCAGTTCTATATTGTCGGAAAATGTTGTAGTTGGGGATGAACATTTCTGGATTTTTTGTGGCCTTCCTAAGCCAGGATTCAGACACGGCTAGGACATCAGGGTTGGCGGAGTGTGTTAAAGCAGTGAATAAAACAAACTTAGGGAAGAGGCTTCTGATGTTAACATGCATGAAACCAAGGCTTTTACGGTTATAGAAGTCAACAAATGGGAGTGCCTGGGGAATGGGAGTGGTGCTGGGGCCTGCAGGGCCTGGGCATCACCAGAGGAACAGAGGAGGAGTAGAATAAGGGTACGGCTAAAGGCTATAAGAACTGGTTGTCTAGTGCGTTCGGAACAGAAAGTAAAAGGAGCAGATTTCTGGGTGTGGAAGAATAGAGTCAAGGCATAATGTACAGACAAGGGTATGGTAGAATGTGAGTACAGTGGAGGTAAACCTAGGCATTGAGTGACGATGAGATAGGTTTTGTCTCTAGAGGCACTAGTTAAGCCAGGTGAGGTCACCGCATGTGTGTGGGGTGGGACAAAAGGGTTATCTAAGGCATATTGGGCAGGGCTGGGGGCTCTACAGTGAAATAAGACAATAATAACTAACCAAAACAGCAATAGACAAGGCATATTGACATTAGGGAGAGGCATGTGTAGCCGAGTGATCATAGGGTCCAATGAGTTGCAATAGGTGAGTCAGGGAGCCGTTCAGTGGTCGCTACTGCGCTAGGCGAGCTGGAGACACAGCGATTCAGACAGCTAGCGGGCCGGGGCTAGCAGATGGGCCTTCGGCGACATCGCAACGTAAGATTCTGTTGAAACCACCTCAGACGATTACGTCGGCAGACCAGTCGTGATGGATCGGCGGGGCTCTGTGTCGGCAGTAAAGGGTCCAGTCCAATTGGCAAAAGTGTTATTGTAGCCCAAGAATTAGCTGGTGGACCTCTTCGGCTAGCCGGGAGATGGGCCTAGCTCGAGGCTAGCTCAAGGCTAACTGGTGCTTGCTTCGGGACAGAGACGTTAGCCAGGAGTAGCCACTCGGATTGCAGCTAGCTAGCTGCGATGATCCGGTGTAAAGGTTCAGAGCTTGCGGTAGGAATCTGGAGATGTGGTAGAGAAAAAGCAGTCTGATATGCTCTGGGCTGATATCGGGCTGTGCAGACTGGCAGGTATTGACCGAGCTGAGGCTGGCTGGTGTCCTAGTTAACGGTGAAGACGGCTAGCAGTAGCTAACTGACTACTAGCTAATAGCAGATCCGTACCACATTGGGTGAGGCGGGTTGCAGGAGAGTGTATTCAGTCCGTAGATGGAAAGTGAGATAAAAATATATACAAAATATATATGAAAAAACCCCAGAGGAAAACGATATTTACACGGGACAGGACAGGACGGGACAAGACAAAACACACGTCCGACTGCTACGCCATCTTGGATTAAGTTAGGGTGTCTTCTTGTCTTGTCTTGCCCTGGAACTGGTGGTTCTCTGGCTCTGTTTACACAAGCAGCCCAAAGTTGATCTTCTGTGCAATTATTGGTATTTTGACAAAACACATCAAAATTGGGCTGCCTGCTCTGAGGTTCCATAGAYCAATCAATTTGTTGTTGATCCATTGTTTTATACCTATACGGTACAGTGCAGCATCAAGGCAGAGTATCATTGTTTTGTGATATCAAAATTGAATGTAAATTACATMGGATTTGATCTGATTCTCAAGTTATCCTTTTGAGATCACATTTTCTGTTGTATTTTTCCATTTTGTGCTCACGAGTCTGCCAAGCTTCGATGTGTGTGCTTCTCATTCACTCTCTCGTTCAATGTCACAGGAAATGTTCAAACCTGGGATACACGCTGGTCAGTTTCCTGTGTATTGTGTACAGGGCCTTGACTCTAACATTGATGTTACTGAGGTGGATGGCTCTTGACCCACTTCCCCTATGCTTAAGTCTTGGCTATTGTTGAGCACATCGTAAATGACACCAAAGTGCTGATTTAGAAAATATACGATTGCTCATCAAGGTCTCGAGATTATTTACTGTAAAAGGCAAAGCTTTGCTAGAGTTTGCCTAGCATTTCAGCCTGAATGGCCAGAGCATAACAGATTGTTATCCTCCCCCATTTATACAATGTAAATAAAACACCATGTATATTCTGTCTCTGTAATGCTATTACTAACATAACCTGCACATTGCAAACATCCTRGACATACTTCATCAGGCTCATATCCGCGGAGGCATTTCCCCCCGAGTGCCAAGCCACCTCCACTCCACCCCTCACCCTAGGGTTTCTCAACCAAAAGGTGCTTCCTGTTACAGTGAGTCAGGCAACCAGTGGCTTGTAGCTTGTAGCCACCACAGAGAGCCACAGTCTCTGTCTTAAATGGCACACTCTTCCCTACATAGTACACGACTTTTGACCAGACCCCTATGGGACCTAGTCAAATGTAGTGCGCTATATAGGGAATAGGTTGCTGCAACCTCACTGCCCTTCCGGTAGCACTCAGTGAATCACCAACTGACACACGGACACACCGGGGCCAAGATGTCAGGTGAAGTTACATCAGACCCCCGGCTCAGACCCCCGTCTCTCTCTCACCGCCACCACCGCTGCCGCTGAACGAACAGGTAATCAGCCACAAACCTGATTGCTCACTTCAGCCGTTATGCAGTGACCAGACGCTTCGAATTACACCGTCGGATCTACTCCCTGTCAGCCAGGAGGTGGAGAGCTACCTGGCTCCCTCCCTCCTCCCTCCATTGGTCTCTGCCCTCCGGTCTCCCTTTTACACCGAGTGTGAAAGTAAAATCTCTCTTAAGTGCTTAAAACGTCTGTAGCAGCAGATCACATTGTGTCATGGTGTTTCTAAATGCTTCCTCTTGTTACACATAACTGACTATGATGCTTCCAAGCTAAAAACACTGTTAAACACACCAAAGTGTACAGCAACATTAGACCCCAGAAGTGATAAAACAACATGTACTGTGTTTACATTATTCTTATGCATTCACTCCCTCATTTTCTTCCTCGTTATGTGATATGGCAAGAGGAAACATTTAAAAATAGCTATAACACAATAAGGTACACTAAACAGTGCACTCTGCACAGATCCTCTATGATGTGATCCACRGGGCGGCTCCCTGTGTTGTATGTAACTCATAACTGAGGAGGCTCTTCCCTTCCTGTCTTCCTCTATGTGTCCAGGGACACTTCACAATATGCAGCCTAATTTGTTAGCAGCAATAGGGGCCTCACTCTCCGGTCTCCTCTGTGCTTCCCAGTGGTGTTTMGAGGACGGGCGCYTCTTGATTTGAGCTCTCTAAGTAGTCCTTTCCTTTCCTCTGTCTGTCAGATATGTTGCTGCTTCCCCCATGCTCTGGTGCACATATTGCCTGGCCCTTTACCCCCAACACAACACAGKCTGCGTGGCAGGCGGAGGCCTCATAACATTTCCCAAGGAGTGACACACTTTTTTTTTTAACTGTTCTGGCTCCTCTAAACTTATTGAACTACTCTGCTCTCCAAACTTCTGCCTGGTCTGTCAGAGAGAGAGAGTAGCAGACAGCTCGGAGAGAGAGTGCAGCATGGTTGAATAACAGGGCTAACTAATAATGGAAAACGTTCTGAATAGAGAGAAGCCGGGTTGGTGTAGTCAGCAAATTTTCCTTCATTTGATTTGTTCCATRTTTCACCAATCCAGAGATTTTTCAGTTGGATTGCTATTTTTGAACTGTTTTAGGGTAACTAAAAGGCAAGGATCTGGGATATTTCCTGCTGTTGAATGGTAATTGATGATGTAAACGTATTGATTCTGGAAGAACTCAGAATTGTGGCTTTTGAAGAAAAACATGTTCAGAAGACTGTATAAAGATTTCAAACAGTACTTCYCCTCCATCCATCGCTCCATCCCCCATTCCCTCCCTCCAACCTTTGCTGTGTGATGCCTGTAATTCTGAGGTGTCTGTGTGGAGCGATTAGGTGGTGAAACGCCGCGTGGCGCCGTAMTGCCATGGTAAAGGTGTAAAACACCGGAGGGGGTCGTGTGAGAGGTGGGCTTGGGGGCGGCGCTCCGTCAAGCAGGCAGGTTTTATTTGACATTATCTCCGCCTTTCTCATGGGGCTTTAGCTCCAAAGTTCCATCAGCTTTTTGTCACGGGTAAATTACGGGAGTGTCACCCCTCTCGTCGCTGCTCATTCAGGAGTGATCCTCAATTTGAACGAGGTACATTTTCATGCAAATACAGTGCCACAATTTCCATCTCTCCTCTAATAGCTTCTTACAAATGATGTGCCATTACAACGAGCTTTATTTAAACAAATTTAATACGCCTTTAATCAAGCCCGGGAATGTTTTCAAAGGTCACACACCAAATCAGGCTAGCTGGGTATATAACCTATGAGAGTGTTAGCTTAAGGGGGTAAGGAGATAATTATTTCATGGACAAGTCATTTTAAGCAAATCTTTATTTACATTTTTATTCAGTTATTACATTTTATTTCATCACACACTGCAAGGAACCCCCCACCCCCACCCCCTGCTCATATATACACACGTTTTGCTTATGAAGTCATCTAGGCAGAGAAGAGATGAGCAGATGAACCTAGCTATACAAGTGACAATACAGACCGCGATCCTTTGTGGAGGGTGCACAGAGCTACGCTGTACACATGTGTACAGCTACAGCACAGCACACAATGAATGCATTAGCCCTGCTACCCGCATTATAACGAATACCCTCCAATCTGCTATGTAATACGTTTTGAAATAGAAAGGAACTCTCTAATATTTCTTTCAATTGACTTATTTCATGTGTGTCTGCTGATACAGTGGATGCTACAGTGGATGCTTATGCAATATCTGCACACTCATTTATMTATACCATGTCATTGTTTCTCTTTACAAATCTTTACAAACGTTACAATGATGCTTTTAGTGTATMATATGTGTATCCTGCTGCAGTGAAGTCACTTGKAGTGACCTAAGAGTCTATGAACAAACCTATTTGAATGTAAAGCACATACTGTATATTTGCATGGGCTACCCTGACAGTGCAGGCAGGATGTATTTCAATATGTAATATTAGGAGTGTAGCGTATTACCTCTGGAGTACATGTGCTTTGACCCATAAGGTGGATTGGTCTCCTTTACTCCACCCCTGTTTTACATATGCAGGCTCGCAGCAATACAGTACCGTGTGCATATTTAACTTCCAAATAATATTAGCATTTTAAGCAACAAACAAGCCCCTTACTTTATGTAGATAGACTACTAAAACCTACTGTTCCTATTTCCTATTCTATATAACCCAAAGGTAAATAGTTTATTCTGTATTATTCATATTATTCTGCTTTGGAATAATATGTTTGCTTGTTTACGGTTGTTTGTTAAATTGAATGTGACTCAGGATTATTTGATTTGTGTCATTTTTGTTGTGGGTAACTGGCCGGCGTGAGACGTGTTTCTACTGTACTATGTGCAGTGTCTTCTAGWTAGGACGAATCAACAACGTCCGGGGTTGATACACAACCTACAGTATATATGATGCTGAATGAAATTCCTCTGAAGGTATTTTACAATACTTGCTAAGCTTTCTGTGTGCAGGAGCTGAGTAGCTTAATTTTTTGGTTAACCCATTCAGTGCTAATGTCTTTTCTTGGGCTGGCATTTACACAAAATGAATTGCTTGCTTAGACACAGCTAACTAAATAAAAGTCAGCAGGGGCTGATAGTATGAAAAATGGATTTTCATTACCGTTTCATTGATTCTAGTAAATAAGGGCCCGAGGCCCGCATAGCAAAGGCTGCCAAACGGTAATAATTTAATCTAAGGTGACACAGACCAAAATGTATGTGGACAAAAATCATCCCTGAATATTAAACAAGTGCCCGGAGACAAGGGGAAAAAAGTGTTTGCGGGCGCATTTAAAATGTATGCAGATTGCTGTCTAACCTATTTAAAAACAGAAATTAGAGATTCTTGTCATAAATCACATTTGCTGCCATGGATATGCCTTGTTACGTTGCTGTTTAACGGGCAACCTGAAAGGTTAAAGCACTCGGTGCATTAAATTGTACAACGATAATTAATACTTTTCTTCTGGATATTTATGAATAGAAAAAATTTCAAAATGGAGTCAGCTGAACTGTGACAACACAGTCATTTTATTTTAGCATGGTGAGAATGGAAAAATGAAACCAAATGCAAAGACCCTGGACACGTTTAAATACCACGATGAGAGTCATATTAAAAATATAACTACATTTCAGTTTTGATTATAATTTGTTTAAGGTGGGTTTACCGTGAAATTAATAGCTTGTTCATTCCTGTAGGAATAGTTTTCTAGGAGTGTATTCATGTACTGAAGCGTCTAGGTAACATCCATCCACGTGGAGCTCACATCCATCTTACCAGTGGAACATACAGTACTTCGAGGTTAGCTAATTGGAAGTCAATAAGAGCACGACCCCTAAAGATAACAGCAAATAATCTCTGGCCTGTTACGATGGTTAGCCCTCGAGCCGGAGGACTCTCTCGGGGTGTGTGTGTGCTGTCACTAATTAGTAGCTGTTAGCAGCAGAAACTAGTGAGAACCTACTAATTTGACAAGTCTATTCCAGAGGTGTTGACCTCTTCACTAGCGCCCACAGCAACAGCGCTTAAATGAGACTTGCAGAAAGAAGTGGAAAACTACCTGGTTACATCACACACACGCAAACATACATGCACACAACAACACACACACACACACACACACACACACAAACAACACACACACACCACAACACACACACAACACACACACACACACACCAAACACCACACACACACACCACACACAACACACAACACACACACACACACACACACACACACACACAAACACACACACACACACCACACACACACACACACACACAACACACGCATCATCCATATATCAGGTTCACCTCTCTATCCTACTCAGGTAGCAGTAACACCCAGAGAGGACGTGTGAATGCTAGCTAACAGTGGCTCTCCACTACATATCCTGCGTCCCTCATGGCACCCTATTCCCTACACAGTGCACTACTTTTGACCAGAGTCCTATGGGCCCTGGTCAAAAGTAGCGCACTCTATAGGGAGTACGGTGCCAYTTGGGACGCAGTCCAGCCTGTTGTGTAAACAAAGGGTCATCTCCAAAGCCACAGCTCTACTCTCTATGAGTTAAAGGGGACTTGACAAGTGTCCGCGCCCATTACGCCGCACTTCTTTATTTACAGACTTGTGCTCCGGTGGTTTTAATGCACGCCTCAGCCTCACTCAGATTAACATGTCAGGATACTGTAGGCCATTGAACAGAGACGAGATAATGACKTCTCACCACCACAAATACACCATGGCTGCATCTCAAATGGCACACTATTGCCTATATAGTGCGCTGGTTAGGACCAGGGCCCATAGGTCTCTGGTCAAAMTAGTGCACCACGTAGCCAATAYYGTGCAATTTGGGACACCCCAACGAGCTGGGATGTACAGTACTCCCTGAACCATGCTGGAGGATTTCACTACAGTACGTAAAGGTACAATCTAACAACCATGCCTTCAGATTAGGGATTATTATGGGATTCATGCGTGGTTCTGATGTTGTTTTGAGGGGGAAGAACGTGGTGATGGTGATGGTGATGTGTGTGTGTGTCTGTGTCTGTGTGCTCATGCATCTTGTGTTTCCCGTTGCTCGAACGATCTCACAGCTCACGTAGCATTTAGAAAAATGATTGTGACAGTTCTTTCCACATCCACATTTTTGTGTAGTTCTTGCATATTGCACGTTAAACTAGATATTCACTTATATACCCAGATAGAACCTCCCCTGACCATGTTGATTAAACTGTTGGTTTAGCAGGCAGAAAGAGGAGAGGGGAGATACATAGTTAAACCAATGAGGGCTTTGATGCCTGACGTCTGAGCAATGTCCCAGTGAACCGTCAAAGCACTCACTCACTCTAACACGGTTTTCCACCATTTCCCCACCGTATCGGTTTACGTGAGTGACCTTTTCCTGAATTTACTGATGTCCAACGACCGCCGCGCCACGCTGTATCGTTTTAATTAGGCTTCTTATTCATRATCCCGAATACCACATTTTCAGCCCAATCCAGCGTGACCATGATGCCCCCCCTTGTTCGCCGGGAAAACAAAAACGCACAAAAATCCCAATGTTGTCAGAAGTAAAACTATGGAAATATTACAATGTCTGTATCCGAACGGTTCCAGTTCTAATCCACCACCTATGATGAGGAAAAAATCTAGCCAGAGTCATCAGCGTTAATCCAACACACACACAGTGTGCTGGCTCCCATACTTCTGGGTTAAACCACTCAGGAGGGTTACGGGTTTATAGCCCCCCCCCCAAAAAATAAAAAAATAAACACTTGGCATTTTGTTTCTCTTGGTACTTTTTCTCCTCATTCATCCCTAATTTTTCTCCCTCTCTTTCAGGTTTTTATTTTATGTTGCCATTTATCTATTGTTGGTATTTTTGAGCTCAATTTGTTGAGCAGTTATGCTGGCGGTAATTCTGTGACCATGGTATTGTCTGGATGGTTTCAGGCTGGCTTCATGTATACCTTAGAGKGTAAACTACTGAGTAAACTACTGTAGTCTCCCCCAAGCAGAACTTGCTGCATTATAGCACACTGGGTGACCAAAACACACACCCCCCCCCCTCCACCCCCACCAAATGCTTTGTACCACCACAATATAATCAAGCAGTTTTTCATTTCAGCACAATATGAACTATAACCATGTTTTTCGGTGTTGGGAGAAAATTAAGAAAAGGTAATGTCTGGATGCTAGAGGAATCCCTGTACAATACCAAGTCCTTACTTTTATGATATAGCAGTGAACTCTACAGTACATATATGACTAAAGCCCTTAAACCCATTGTAAAAGGGGCCACGTTTCAAATTCAAGTCCCATTTCCGTTATGTGTTAAAAGCTATGTCTTTCGTGAAGTGTATTCCAAAGATAATGCAATATTTGGTGATTATTCGGAACAATTATCAAAGATAAACACAGTGCTAAATGGTTCTTGTTTCAGCTAACAGAGGTAGCCCCTGGCCATGCTCTAATTATTCCTATTAGAAATGAAGTCATTACCTAGCGTTCTTCCGTTTTTCATCAAGCACTGGAAATAACCTTTTAGGCTTTTAAATGAACTCAATGCTGGAGTTGATATGTGTGGACATTACATTTGCCTTTAGCTGTTTCAATAGACCATCTGAGAGCTATTCTTCGCCACGCAATTATTTCTACCTCTTTATCCAGATACATAGTGTTGCTAAGTATTTGTGCTAATTTGTATCATCGCTATACACATAGTTCCTATGTTGTCCACCTGATATTCAGTGTTGGCTAGTCGTCACAGTAATCGCTCACCTTCCTCAAAACATAAATAGAAATATCTTAGTCAGTTTTATTTCTTACTTACCAATCACATTGTACACATCCTTACCAAGAAATCCCAAAATAATTTGTCTCACCTCTTCCCTTTTTGTTTCTGATCAAACTGTAATCTTTGTGAAACTCACAGGACAACAAGTGTGGCTTGAATACCGACACAAATCGGAAGTATCYTAGCTTGCAATTGTTCTATGCATTCCTGGGAAATTATATAGAAACTCACTCCATAGAGACTAGCTACAGTAGTATTGGTAACATTCCACATAAATAAGAGTTGTATGGTTTTATACTTGACTTAAGAAAGCTTCATTGTGACTCATGACCTAGAAAATCTGTGGGCATGCATACGAGCCAAAGAGAAGGCAAAGGCAAACTATGCTGTTTCATCTGTGAGCGATTCAAAAGATCTGCGTAGCAAAAATGTTAATGCCATTTTTCATGTACATATTAAAACTGCATCCGCAAATTCCATCTCTTCTGCAACATTTTTTTTCTACTCCAAGGTTATAATTAATTGACTTGCTTGTGCTTCAAACATTTGTTTTTCTGTCATCAGGCTGTTTGCTCTAATTGTTGAACAGTAGATGAAGGCCAGTGAAGGAAAATACTTTATCACAGTGAGAAGAAGGTGATGCATTTTAGTGTGAAAATCTAACAGTGCGCCAAATATCCCTTGTTTGAGACCTCCATCAATAGGGCATGCATATAACCTCTTTGATTCCATAGCAGAGCCAGTAGTTTTATCAGCTGTCATTGGGAAGATGTGACACTGTAAAATATAATGCTCTTTTCATGGTTTACACAAGAGCAAACATGCCTTAAAATGTTATCTTGGTAGTCTTTTTATCCAGCCATGTTGTGCTTAATCTGAGACAAATAGCTATCCGAGTTCCCAGTAATGGTCCTTACAGTCATTGTATCATTCCAAGAAACGTCCATCCATGCCATCACATGCTCTTGGTGTTGATTAGCAGACGCTATCTTGTTTGATTGGTTGAAATACCTGACATGCTTGAGCTTGCCTTCAGGGATGTTACGGTGCCTCTAGCTTGGAGTTCATGGAGCCTTCTTGAGGTGTACAGAGTCGTTGTCTTAAAGCCAAGGTCGAATCATCTTGTCGAACATACCTTATGCGAATGCACGGTTGCAACGTTGCGTTATAGTAACAGCAGGTGTCATGGGTTCATGTCTTACAGTTGTAGAAGGGAGGCCTTGCGTGCCTGTGTGATTGAGGAAGTGCTGAGCACCTTTCATGGGACAGATGTGAGTAACCAGAGGGAAAAGAGCTGAGCATTTTCTGCCTGTTCTGTCCAACCTGCCGTGTCCCTCAGCATCTGTTCTCCATTATCCCTCTGCCTGCCCCGAACGGCTCGCTCTCATAATTGTTACATCTGACATCAGTCAAAGACCTGCAGCTTTTGCTACAGCTGTAGGTGTAATGTGAATAACGTGAAGTTACGCAAGACACGGTAGAGGCGTATTAAGACTTTTTAAGGAACTGTAGGTATAATGTGAAGTTACGTAGGAAACTGCAGCGTGGTATGTTTCCATCTCTTTTAATAGGAAGAGAAAAAACTCAAAGAACAAAAACAATAAAGCGAACAAACGAAACGTGAAGCTAATAAGAGTGAACACAGGCTACTAACTATAGTCAAGATCCCACCAWGCACAATGGGGAAATGGCTACCWAAATGTGATCCCCAATCAGAGACAACGATAAACAGCTGCCTCTGATTGGGAACCATACCAGGCCAACATAGAAATATAATTCACCTAGATAACCCGCCCTTAATCACACCCCGACCTAACCAACATAGAGAATAAAAAGCTCTCTATGGTCAGGGCGTGACACTTATCCCTTGTTGAGGCCTCTGAAGCCTTTACTTAATCACGTTCTCTCTCTCTATGTGAGAGCTGCGGCAGCAGTGACTTAGCCGCCAAAGGGCCGGCTGCACACTTGTAGACCATGAGAACGTCAGGCTCTGTTGTTGCTCCTTGTGGCCGAGAACTCATTTTAATCACACAGCTACACTTTGCTGATGGATGGTAGCATATTTATACAGATGTTGTTGGCCAAGTGACCCTCAGAACCTGGAAGTGTTTCTTGAAAGCTCAGGGCCTGGGGAAGCAGGTGTACGCCTAAGACTTTGCYAGGTGCTCAATTTGAAGATGTTCAAATTATTGCGAGCAAGTGAACACCCATGCATAGAAAAAACTTGTCCTGTTTTTGTCCAAAGGCAGTGGTACTTCCTCTTTTCAATGACAACTGAGTGTCAACTGTCTGAATACATAACGTCCTCACAACCAATCAGGTGGAAAGGTATAACAGTTATTGTAAACACTTTACACACATTAGAGACCATCAAATGCCAGGAACCCCGTAAAAATGTCTATACAAATTTAGAGACTGGTTTTCCAGACAGATTAAGCCTAGTCTTAGACTAAAATTATGTTCAAAGGAGATTGAAAGTGTTACTTATTCCAAGACGAGGTTTAATCTGTGTCCTGAAAACCAGCCCTAGGTGATTGAAATGGGATGTTCTAAATTCTAATACTTCATTACCTAAGCCACTGGTCACAAATGAATCATCTTCCAGAGCTTTATAAAGAAACACTACAAGGTTTTGGTTCATTATTCATAAATTAGTGATGGATGTTTGAAAAGGTACCATTCATCACAGGTTTCTCCAATTATGCTGAGTTAGTAAAAGGTCAATTTCTGTCATGCCTTTTCCAGGAGAATGGAGAAAGCAGAACAGAGGAATAGCTTCCCTTGTGATGATTAGCTCATTATCACAGCGGTAATATGTTCAAAAGGCTCTCATAAACACAGTGAGATACGATTGAAGATGACCATGTCTACAAAAAAAGATTCCCCTTTGTTTGATTAACACAGGGATGGTGTTGGGTGTTTGAACCATTTGGACAGTAAAAGTATGCACACACACATGAAGGGAAGGTAATTGCGAGATGATCGGCCCAGCTAGGCAACGAACTGTTCAAACATATTGCATTTATTTGTCTTAAGCCATTTCTGGCGCTGAACTTTCAGTTTCTCCTCAGRTCGTCTGAGARGGCGCAGGGCAGCGCAGTTGAGGGTTTGAAGCTGTAGCAGGTCATTCTGAGTAGCCAACAGGCAAAGAGAAAGAGAGGGGAGATGGCGAGAGACACAGTGAGAGGGAGGGAGAGAGAGTGTGTGAGAGAGAGAGAGAACGAGCAAGCGACCTGGAGAGAGAAAGAGAGAGAGAGAGATAGAGAGAAAAAGGAAGAAAAATACATTTTTTGAAGGTTCCCCACAGCTGTGGAAACACTGGCCTGTGGCTGTGAGGAAACCAACTTCAAGCAGCTGCTTCAGGTGACTGAACACCTTGAGTTCCATTCATCAAGAGCTGTTTACTCTGGCTGACAGGCCCAACCCACCGAGGAATTGACTTCGCAAAGCAAGATGGATGCTCAACACACGACTGTGAGAACCGACCAACCACAGACGGTCAAAGCCCAGGCAATCCCAAGAGTTGGCGTCTGGTCAAATGGAGTCTTACGCTGTGTCTCAAATGGCACCCTATTCCCTATATTGTGCAGAGCCCTGGTCAAAAGTAGAGCACTAAATAGGGAATGGGTACCATTTGGAACGCAGCTTTACAATGTATTCGTACTTGGTGGTGAGTGGTTGGGGTTGGCCACGGACCTGTGTGATCCTCCCAGATAAAATAAATAAATAAATGTTGGATTTACAGAGCCTAACTTTATTATCAGAATGGTTGCTGAAATAATTTCCACCCAACCTGATTGGGATTGGAGCGTTCCCAAACGCTCAGAAATGTGGCGGTCCATGACACTCACTGCTTCCTCCTGGATCTGTAGAACGTCAGGGTTCTGAAGCTCCTCTGAGCAGTGATGTCATGGCAGTACCGTATTCCAAATCCATGTGAGACAACTCTCCCACCTCACCAAGAAGTTCAAAGTTCAAAAGTTTTAGGGCAAGTCTAASGACGCCCTTCATGGTTAGATCTAATCCAGTAATATCAATGGGTTGGGCGGTGTGTAGCTAGCTAGCCTCAGGAGCTGGCTAAAATCCCCCATCTTCCCTTTGCCGTGTTCCTCCTGAGCACAGATAAGCCAACACTTCCTCTCTTTTGTTTATTTTCTTAAAGGGTTTAGTGGTTGGCTTTATAATGGTCAGTACAAAGCCTCTGGCTCTAGTAAGTCAGGAGCACTGAATAAATATGAGTATATGAAAACTTCACTGATACCTCCTTAAAATACAATGAGGAGGACCGTTCGTTAACCTCGTAGCCAGGATGTGAATACTTATCAGGGTAGAGTATCTGATTACATACCACTTAACATACTATGCCTAATGACGGCCAATTCCCACGGCAAATATTTATCAACTGAAGATGATAGAATTATTCAAATACATATCCCAAACTAATGTCGTATTAATAATAGCATGACTAAAAACAAATAAGGAACTCTGAAGTWCCTACAGCAATGTATAATTCGGAATAACCTGCTATCACTCAGGAGGATATCCCATGTCCAAACGGTTTGCTGAGGAAAATAACGGGTTGCAGAGCCTCCGCTCACCGCCCCCAGGCGCTCTCCCACATGTTTAAGACTATCATCTACATCTGTAATAACACAGGGTCATTTGTTATGATTATGTTCCCTTTATCTCCATCCTGTATCTCATTTCCACAACATCCTCGGCGCTACCTTCCCTTGTGTGGGGTGTTTTTGCTTGCTCGTCGTTGTAGTAAACTCACGCCCGGGGAGTTTATCCGCTGCTTTAACTCATCGAAGGATACCACCGTGGAAGATCTGACGACCTGTAACAGAAGCGGGCTACTGAGGGTTGCTTTTGTTTGTTCCTCACAGAKACATGGAAGTGGCCCAATACAATATGTGGTTATAGGAACCGTCGGATATGAGATAGCATCTTTTTGAAAGTCAACGTGAGAAGAACGAAGCAGAGATGGTTTACTGTAGGTGTATGTTAWAAACACTGTACTGTAGACCTCAAAAAAAGTATTGTGATTCATTTGTAATACAAAACACAAAGATATTATTCATTTGGGATATAAATACATACAGATATARAACCAACATGTTCTGATACATATACAATAGACTGACCACCGTCTGAGGTCAGCGTCCCATCAAGTGAGTGGACACAGCCACAGTTGTCTGATCCATTAGGAAAATGTGTAGACGGTCACTCTCCTCCCGGTCACTTCTCTGTGATGTCTGCCTGTGTCTGGGGTCTGCTTATTAATTCAATATTTTGTCATACATAGTAATGGCACATCACAGAGCAAAAAAATCGATTTTGATTTTGGTGGGTGCTTTGTGTGTCAACTTAAATAAGGGGCTGGCAAATTGTTCTTGCAACGCTAACAAACTAGGCATGCAATGCGTGTTGGTTAGAAACAGACAAACGCCTTTCAGCTTCAAATAAAGTGCTGAGAATTTGTTGACATTTTACTTCGTTCTCTGAGTAATTTAACCTGTTAAACGTGTAAAGCTTGACGTATTCGAGGGTGGTCTTTTTCATTGCCAAGTAAAAGCACATCATTTTGGATTAAATTGAGTTTATCTATGTTAAACATTTTCCCAGCTCTGACATAATAAAGGGGAAAATGCGGTTCCCGATATCTGCCACACTATGGAGGAAGGAGGAGGGAGACGGAGAGAGGTAAGAGAGGGAGAGAGGAGGGAGAGAGGAGAGAGAAGAGGAGAGAGGAGAGGGAGAGGAGGGTAGCAAGAGAGAGATGTGACGCAGAGGAGAGTCAAAGAGATGAGCAGAGTGAGGAGAGAGAGAGGAGAGAGAGAGAGAGAGAGACAGAGAGAGAGAGAGAGAGAGAGAGAGAGAGAGAGAGAGAGAGAGAGAGAGGAGTTAGACATTCTATTTTTTTAAATTATTTTTTTTTTTATATTGTAAATTTCAATGAGACTATTCATTTAGTTACCTATCTTGAATGAGAAGGATTCTAGATGACTTTGTTTCTCAATAGGTTTAGTCTGGGAGCTTATAGTCATCTTGACATTTTTGTGTGTGTTGTTTTCGAATACTAATGTGTTTGATGTATGCTGAACCCAGATGGTGATATGCTTCCCTTGGATATTGCTTTTGCATATCTTTATGAGTTCATTCTACAAAAATATAATAATTAAAAGCATACGCATCAATTTATTTGACAGGTTGAAAAACAATATGTGTTTATAATGCTTTCAATGTTTGTTTAATTTGTACCATATAGAATAGCTGGAACTTTTCACTGGTTCAGTATACAGGAATAGGCGCGGGGGCTCAGGCGTTTGAATACAGCTCAATCAATACTACATTGAAGGAACGATCTTTATCACATTCACTTTGCAGGGAGACGCAGTCTGATGTAGATCAGATCGCCTCCCCACACACAACACCACACACACACACAACCCACACACACACACACACACACACACACAACCACACACACACACACAACACACACACACACACACAACACAACACACACACCGCGGCCGGGCTGGCTTACAGTTGAGGCAAATATCCCGTTGAGTTTGGGGACCCAGCCATCGAGGTGTCCAACCAGCGCCCCGGTACGTGTGTTTGTGTGGCTGCTGTAACAGCTGTCTTGTTCCTTATTTTTTTTGTTGCTGTTACACCTGAAAGTTTCAGAACATCTCATTACAGCTTCTGATTAAAACAAACTTTAGCGAGCGATCATTCCGAAATATCTAGGCCTTATTCACAAAACATCAGAGTAGGAGTTGTTGATTCTAGGAGTGCTTTTAGATCATATTGAATACAATTATACGGTCCAAACCAACGCCCAAGTGTGTGTCTCTGTGTCTGATGACCTGCAAGAGCTTTCTTGTTCCTGGTCCTGGCCCACAACACACACCACTCACGCCCACACACACATACAAAGGAGAGAAGCCCCAAGCTCCGCTTCCCCACTTTCCCCCCCTTTCCCCACTTCCCCCGTCCCCTCCCCCAGAACCTTCCGCAGACAGTTCCCAAAAGCTCTCCCCGTCTCCTCCTCCTCATTAAATCTGCCTTGGGATAGCTGGGTGGGCTGCAGCCACTCCCGGCTGCAGTAACAGAGGGCTCTCTGCTCTCCTGCTTGTGCTCGGCTGAGATGATGCTCTGGTGTGTAATATTGTTCTCATCAGAGCTCGCTATGTGTATTCCAAATGTTTTTTCATCCAAGGAAGTCTTACAGAATTCGACATCACACAAGTTAATTTCTACTTTTGTAGATCGCCTTTCAAAAAGTATAGTTGTTTTGTGGAGTTCAAATGATCTGAGTCCATTTTTACCGTGTGTGAGACTTTTGCTTTGTGTGTGTTTGAATAATTAATATTGATTTTGTGTGTGCGTGTGTGTCCGTGTACCTGCGTGAGTGAGTGTGTGTGTGGTTTGCATGCGCGTCTCTGCGTGCCTGTGTGCTTGCAGAGTAGTGATCCCTGGTCTGCAGTATGCTGGCGGGATGTGATGAAAAGTGATTGATGCAGACGAATGGGGGAATCCAGACTGTCACAAGATAACGAGTTGAGTGTGCGGGGTGAACCACAAGCTGACTCTGCAGAGGTGGAATCAAAGAGTGAGTAACTCTGACAAACACACGCTCTGCTGCACTGACCGACCACTGCGATCCATACCACTCACACACTTACCCTCTCCTGCCTGTCAGAGAGGGATTATGGGCGATGGACACACACCACACACACACACAACACACAACACACCACACAACACACACACACACACACAGCACACACACACAACCACCAACACACCACAAACACACCAACACACACACACAACACACACCACACACACACGACTTACAATGCAATTGTATTATGCGCTTTATTAAAATCACCTTCTACTGTGAAACACATTTGTTTGGTTATTCTCACTGTCTAGCCTCCATGTCATATTGATGRTCTACATTTTGGTACTTCTGTATACAGTTGCAGCAGACGTATCTGTCTGGACGTTAAAGTAGTCCATTGAAGGGAAGCTAAAGCAAATGGTTAAATTTTTTAAAACTCAAAGTACAAGTTCCCATCGGCTAGAATAACATATTCACATGTCTCATGTTGGCTGCGTTAGGTATGCCTTTAAATCTTGAGAATATCTGGTGTACCTGATTACCTACACTGACAGATAACAGTAARACCTTCCCCTGAAATCCTCAACTGTAACCCCATTAGAATCACTGACTGGCTAATTTGCGGTTACACCTTCACTAACCTGATAGTCAGTACTCATAGTTAGAGCGTCCTCCTTACACCGTCTGATTAAGACACTTTAGTGAGCGATCATCCAGGAGTGTCTAGGCCCTTGTTTACGAAGCGTCTCAGAGTAGGAGTGCTGAATGTAGGAGTGCGTTTTAAATCATATCGAATAGGATTATAACAACAGGGAGATTCTATAGTAAGTTTAATATGGTATAGCACCGTAGGTCATGATTTTTCACGGGAATAGTAAAGGAGATTTTTCCTATTAGGTCTTCCTACCGATACAGGAGGAGACCTGGCCACTAATTGAAACTCTTTGAAAATGTAAACGCATATATTTGATGAATCACTTTCAACTTTTGAAACATGTCGCGGGCAGAACATCAGGAGCTCTGATCTTCTCAACTGAACTCTGCAGCACGCTGTCATTAAAAACATCAAATGTCCGAAGTAATAAAATGCAAATTGAACCGCGGCATGCCAATGTATGTCACTCAGAGCCGGAGCGATTAAGATGGAGTGCCACTCGCCCTATCAGAAGACTCAGATCACATTCCAGTCACATCTATACAGATAGTGGAAGTGCGACTCAAATGAAATAGTGGCCTATAGTAACAATCATATTGTGAAGTGTGTTATACTACAGCTCTCTAATCTACTAGGAAGTGTGTGCGTGTGTGTGTGTGTGTATCGAGCACTCCGTGACAGACTACAGTAAGTATAAGCTGTCGCTGGTCATCTCTTTGTGTGTGTGTGTGTGTGTGTGTGTGTGTGTTCTATCCATACTCTCATGTGCTATGCAGAGCGTTCTACGATTCTATTTAAAATCTTCTCCTTTCCCCCTGGATGTGTCACCATTGTGGTGAGTGTGCATCTCTGCATGTTGGCAGGTACACTATAAGTTGTCGCGGATGTTGGTGAGTCATCGAGATTATCAATCTGACGTCGGATCAAAGACTGGAGCTGCTTCTGCAGAGAGGAAGGACTGCCGTTCCATGATCTGCATCAAGAGACTGGTTCGACAGATTTTCATATGTGGTCCCTTACAGAGTGCGTAAGAACGCTATAGAGAGTGATCTGGACAACCATGGACTGTGGCTTTTCAGTCAGACGAACTCATGGCGGTGTGGACACGTCGTCTCGGTGTAGGTAATATCATCAGGCTCTATCATACATGATGACATGGATTAGAAGACAACTTTATTTTCTCTAGCGTAGAGTATGAGCGGCGACAAGAGTCTAATACAGAGGCATGTCATCTCCCGTCTGATTAACTGCAACTCGCTTTGGCTGGCTCCCTGCCTGTGCCATTAAACCCTACAACTCATCAGAAAGCCGCAGCCCGTCTGGTGTTCAACTTTCCCAAGTTCTCACGTCACCGCTCCTCCGCTCTCCCACTGGCTTCAGTTGAAGCTCGCATCCGCTACAAGACCATGGGCTTGCCTACGGAGCTGTGAGGGGAAACGGCACCTCCGTACCTTCAGGTCTGATCAGGCCCTACACCAAACAAGGGCACTGCGTTCATCCACCTCTGGCCTGCTCGCCTCCCTACCTCTGAGGAAGTACAGTTCCCGCTCAGCCCAGTCAAAACTGTTCGCTGCTCTGGCCCAATGTGAACAAACTCCCTCACGACGGTCAGGTCAGGGAGTCAATACCACCTTCCGAGACACCTGAAACCCACTCTTTAGGAATACTAGGATAGATAAGTAATCCTTCTAACCCCCCCCCCTTAAAAGAGTTAGATCACTATTGTAAGTGGTTTTCACTGGATATCATAAGGTGAATGCACCAATTTGTAAGTCGTGCTGGATAAGAGCGTCTGCTAAATGACTTAATGTAAATGTAATGTAACATTTACTTTGATATGACTGCTTGTGTTTAGTTGTTGTTGTGTGTCGTGTGTGTGTGGTGTGTGTGTGTGTGTGTGTGTGTGTGTTGTGTGTGTGTGTGTGTGTGTGTGTGTGTGTGTGGTGTGTGTGTGTGTGTGTGTGTGTGTGTGTGTGTGTGTGTGTGTGTGTGTGTGTATACTGGAAAGTGTATAAGAGGATAAGGGAGATAGAATGGG
>NW_019957678.1:14849-34031 GCF_002910315.2 Salvelinus sp. IW2-2015 | reverse complement strand
GACATCAGGTGTCACAACTCACCATTCTGTTCATTGCTACCTTTTGTTGTAAATCCTTTCTGGTGCCTTAAGGTGCAACACACAGACCCTCTATGTACCTCAACGAATGGTACCAGGGGTCTTCCATAAAAATGGTGGTTGTAATATCACAGATATTACCAGTACACCATTTCAAAGTGTTTCCGATTGAGTGTATGTTTGTGTTTGTGTTTGTGTGCGTGTGCGGGTGCGGGTGTGTGTATGTGTGTGTGTGTGCGTGTGGCGTGTGTTCCGTGTGCACGTGCACGTGTGTGTGTGGTTTTTGCTCATGGAGCCAATAGAGTAGAGTAGTTTGAACAGCAGATGGACTGTGTCACGTTCAGGCTCGGGGCCTATCTACAGGCCTCAGAATGTCATTAGTGACTTGGCCCAGTCACAGTGTTAGAAAGCTAAGTGATGTGATCAAAGGATTACACACCCATCTGAAGCCACAACTGTCATACCTGTCTTTTCTCTTTTTCTTCCTGCTTCTTCCTCCTTTCACACAAAGCTGTGACTGTCTGGGACTTGGCCATGAGAGTCTTTCTGTCTAGTTGAGGAGCATATAAAGCGAGAGAGAGGTCCTAAAACGGACAAGAAATGACACAGTCAGAAGAATAAGGATTGTGGCAAGCACTAGCAAGGCCCAGTGTTTTGTGGTGTGTGTGTGTGTGTGTGGTTGCTTTCCACATGCAGTGAATTTGAGAGTCGTGTCTGTCCTGTGATCTGTTTCCTCTATATGAGAACATGAAACCTAGTCTTGCTGGAATGAAAAGCTATCTATTCCTGTGTGCCACTATGTAATTATGAGCATATTTCGATATGTACAGGTGCTGTACGTATCTGATATCTGAATATATCTGTGTTTTTATTGATGCACACAATTTTAATTCAGATTGTGTGAATATGTGAAGCGGGTCAGATGAAGGAGACATAAGAGGTCTAGTTAGTCGCCGGTCACATTCACAAAGGTGTTGAATCTGCAGTTTTGTCTGGTAGGTTTGGTTTCAAACAACTGGTGAGATAGATTAGATATAGCAGATGGAGGTCGTTGCAGTTGAATAATACAAATTACAGACACAGCCCTGGAGAGATGAGAAAAGCATATTTCCTGCAAATGGAATGACGAGGCTGTTTACTCCCTTCCTGCGTCCCAATTGGCTCCATATTCTCTATATAATGCACTCGTTTTGAACAGGGCCCATAGGGCTCTGTTCAAAAGTAGTGCACTACCTAAGGAATAGGGTGCCATTTGGAACCCAGAGCTTGTCACTACTCCTAGCTAGCTGGCGGTAGGGAGAGTCTGTGACCCCAGGGCAGGTCCTTTCTAGTGTTACACAAAGGTAGCAGACAGACGAGATAGTGGTGGTGGAGGTACTCGTCAGGGGGGCCTCCCTCTATTTGATCAATGAACTCAATTACCCTCCCTTCCTGGGGACTTTGGCTGGGGCTCTTTCTCCGATGATGCATTGCATGCGCCACACCTGACACGTCTCCAAAAACCTCTTCAATAAATAAGAAGAGGGGAGAGAGTGAGAGAGGGAGAAAGAGAGAGAGAGACAGAGACACGGAGAGAACGACTGGGCTGGAGCACCACGCACCAAAGCTTTTCTCTCTCCTCTCCCTCTCTTCTCCCGTCCGTGCTTCGTGTTCCCCTAACAGCTCCCTCTCCACAGTGCGTCCGCGGTCCCGACTGATTTCTCTCCGCTAGGATAGCCGCTAATACATTCCCAGTGCCCATGCATTATTAATGCTTACCYCTCTCCAAGGTGGCAGTGACAAATAGGGAGCAAAATTCACTGACTAGCGGTGAATGTACTTTTTAGTCAGGCTTGAGCCTTTTCCTAGTCCATACAGCCAGTGGAAGATTTCTCTTTACCTCTCTCTCTCTCTCTCTCTCTCTCTCTCTCTCTCTCTCTCTCTCTCCTTTAGATGTCCCTCTCTCTCCCTCACTCACTCTCGACTGCCTCTCTTTGGTGAACTTTGCGTCATAGATTTCGAAGGAGCTACCCTAACAGCTCTCTCTCTCCTCCACCTTTCCCCCTCTCTCTCTCCCTCACTCACGTTCGGCTGCCTCTCTTTGGTGGACTTTAAAGAATAGATTTTGAAGGAGCACTCAAACTTACCCGTGGAAAAAAACTCAGGAGTGAAGACTGTACTCCAGAGGCCCTTGTGGAAGAATGGTGGACAGGGAAAGAGAAACGGAGAAACAGCTTTGATGTTTTAGTCTGAAAGAGTTTTCCCTTCTCATGGCTTCTCAATCGTATCTCTAGTTGAGGTCTAGTTTAGCTAGATCTCAAATATTATTTAGTCCCCTTTTTTTATAGCAGGAAACAATGATTTGCCGGCTGTGTGCTGCACATGAAGTCACTGTGACGATCATGTTGGAGTGTGTGTGTGTGTGTGTGTGTGTGTGTGTGTGTGTGTGTGCAAAGGGGAGGTGTATCAAAGAGACACCCCTACAAGCTGCATAGTTGACATCCAGTCCAGAGGGACAGGATCTGGGGACGTTAATCCAGATTCCCCTGCCTCTCTCCCCCAGTCTCAGGGTTTAAACAGTCTCTTAGCCCTACCTGGAAGTAACAGCCTGGCCCGGGTGAGAACATGTATGAGAGGCACTCCCCTGAAATGAGTTTCGATTCACAACAAACAATCCTTAAAAAAAACGTACCTGTCACCAATTTCTCGATGAGAAGACTGGTCAAAGACCTACCTTTTAGTTGGAGGACAGCCATCTTCTGTACATGTACACTACCGGTCACCTACTGTACTGATTGTTTTTCTTAAATTTTTACTATTGTCTACATTGTAGAATAATAGTGAAGATATCACAACTATGAAATAACACATCTGGAGTCATGTAGTAAACAAAAAAGTGTTAAACAAATCAAAATATTTTTTATGTTTGAGATTCTTCAAATAGCCACCCTTTGCCTTGATCACAGCTTTGCACACTCTTGGCATTRTCTCAACCAGCTTCATGAGGTAGTCACCTGGAATGCATTTCAATTAACAGTTGTGCTTAAAAGTTTATTTGTGGAATGTATTTTCTTCTTCATGAGTTTGAGCTAAGCAGTTGTGTTGTGACAAGGAAACGGTGGTATTCAGAAGATAGCCCTATTTGGTAAAAGGCCAAGTCCATATTATGGCAAAAACAGCTCAAATAAGCAGAGACAAATGACAGTCCATCATTACTTCAAGACATGAAGGTTAGTCAATACGGAACATTTCAAGAATTGTGAACGTTTCTTCAAGTGCAGTCGCAAACACCGCTATGATGAAACTGGCTCTCATGAGGACCACCACAGGAAAGAAAGACCCAGAGTTAGTTACCTCTGCTGCAGAGGATAAGTTCATTAGAGTTACCAGCCTCAGAAATTGCAGCCCAAATAAATTAAAGTAACAGACACATCTCAACATCAGCTGTGAATCAGGCCTTCGTGGTCGAATTTCTGCAAAGAAACCACTACTAAAGGACACCAATAAGAGGAAGAGACTTGCTTGGGCCATGAAACACGATTAATGGACATTTAACTAGTGGAAATCTGTCCTTTGGTCTGGAGTTTAAGTTGGCGATTCTTGGTTCCAACCGTCTTTGTGAGACGCGGTGTGGGTGAACGGATGATCTCTGCATGTGTATTTCCCACCATAAAGCACGGAGGAAGAGGTGTTATGGTGTGGGGGTGCTTTGCTGGTGACACTGTCTGTGATTTATTTAGAATTTAAGGCACACTTAACCAGCATGGCTACCACAGCATTCTGCAACGATACGCCATCCCATCTGGATTGGGATTTGTAGGTCTATCATTTGTTTTTCAACAGGACAATGACACAACACACCTCCAGGCTGTGTAAGGGATATTTTACCAAAAAGGAGAGTGATGGAGTGCTGAATCAGATGACCTGGCTTCCACAATCCCCCGATTTCAACCAAATTGAGATGGTTTGGGATGAGTCAGACTGCAGAGTGAAGGAAAAGCAGCCAACAAGTGCTCAGGATATGTGGGAACTCCTTCAAGACTGTTGGAAAAGCATTCCAGGTGAAGCTGGTAGGATAATGCCAAGAGTGTCATCAAGGCAAAGGGTGGCTATTTGAAGAATCTCAAATATAAAACATATTCTGATTTGTTTAACACTTTTTTAGTTACTACATGATCCCATATATGTTATTTCATAGTTTTGATGTCTTCACTATTATTCTACAATGTAGAAAATAGTAAAAATAAAGGAAAACCCTTGAATGAGTAGGTGTTCTAAAACTTTTGACTGGTAGTGTACATCTCAGTGGACAACATACGCTTCAATTCACTTGTCCTTGTCAACGTGATGGCCTATATTTGTACGAAACACCTGACACATATCTACTTAAAGCCATTAAAATGACAAGGTACTATATTATGTTAATATAAACAGGACCTGGTGAGAAAATGTCTCCACTGAATATGAAACTGTCAAACAGATTATGTCTGCTTGATAAAGGGTTAACAGTAACACTCACACWCCTCCCCGGACTACTGTCAAGGTTTGCAGGTTTGTGTTATGTTGGTTCATGTGAATTAAGTAATTACAGAGCAGGTCGGGCCCGGTGCCGTGTAGTGATAGGAGCTCTCTGTCTACCCACAATCCCTCTTGTCTCGCTCTCTGAACGTAGAGATGCACGCCCCATTCCACAGCTGGTCCCCAGTCGATCAATTAAAAACAKGCTTTGGTAAAATAATTAGCTGACATTTGCTCCTATTAAACAGATGTTTCCATGGCTTCTGCTGCTAAAAGGTCTCAGAGAAGGATAGAAAAAAGAACTCTGTTTACGCATTTACTTATATGTGGTGTTTCTATTGCATGTCAATGTTACGCATGTCTTTATAACAATTACAAGAAGTGGGCCCTTTCATAAACCAAATATTTTGAGTGTTCGTTTGGATTTTTATCTCTTCGTAATTTATGGGAGGTTGCATAGCRGGCCTTTAATCATCATAGCAATGATACTGTATCATATCATCAAAACAGTGAAAAGGAATGGACTTTTATATGTACTGCAAGAGGTATTACAGATGAAACAGCCCAGTGATCAGTGAAAGAAAGTTAGGTTCCCTGTACAAACGGATTATATCTACGGTTCCGTGATTCTACTTTTCTTTATGTTTATTTTTTGAAACACCTTTCTTTGTTTCATACAAGCAAAATCCAGATCAACAACTATTGTGCTTCGATTGATGATCTCACACACAGAAGTATTTTCACTTGGCTACTTTTGGATGCCTTTGAAGGCTCCCGGAGTTGGAATATTGATTTTATCCCACTTACAAAAGAAGCCCAAACCCGCGTTTTGGAGGGAGCCTGCATGTGTCCTACCTAATCATCAAAACCATACAGAACCTAGTCCAACAACCTTTCTCTCTGATCACCACTCGACTAACACCATAAATACATTCAAAAACATTCTCCTCCTCAACCTGATGTCTTCAACAGCGAAATAAAATGTGTTTTAGGGAAAGAAAGGGAGACGGGAATAAGGGCGACAGACAGACATACGGTGCTTAATGGTAGACGGCTTGTCAGGATTAGAGCAACAGTGCTAGTAAAATCTATTCCTGATGAGGTGACTAGCCTCTTTCAGCTCCAGCGCTTTACAGATTTGCCCACCTCCCCGTAACTCTGCTCTCTCTCGCCATGCTTCAGTTGGCACTCTCTTAGACCCTTTGAAGTAAGAACTCTCACTTTAAATAAATGCCTCAGTGCTATCTACAAGCCCAACTTATGTTTCAGCTAAATTGGCTGATTTCATTAGTCAGGTGAAGGGCCTTTGAATTCCAGGCAAGAGTGGCTTTCAACAGCCTGCTAGCTGCCTTCCCAAATGGTGGAGGGTGGTGCATGGAGGGGAAGGCTTGTCAGAGACTTGGGCAGCAGGTGCAAAAGGTTTTAACCGTTTCCAGCACAGATGCCAGACTCACAGAGCCTCACAGGCTTTAATCCCTGAGGTATTTAATGAACTTTTTCTCTTACCCCCACTCTGATGAACTAACACTGCGTGACCATGTCAAAGTCTTCCTGGGTTGTTTAACCGCTTTGAAGTGATCAAACCCGAGAGTCCTAAAATGCTGCAGGAGACAATGAATTGTTTTGATGAATGATGGATTTTGGATTTGTTTTAAATAAAATACACATGGAGTGATTTCTAAAGAGATATTAAAAATCGTTTTTTTTGTTTGATTCTGAGGTGGTTCAATTCTTTAGTAAATGTTGGGCTTGCACTGCACATGGAAGGGAATGCATTTCTGATTTGGATAGCACCTTTCTCTACACTATTTCCTTTCCAGCTTCAGGCCTGTAAAAAATATTATCCATCATTTTCCAGTGTAGCAAATAGAGGTTTCACCGACTAGCCCTTGCTGTCTGAACAATTGGGAGAGCTTAAAATAAGCTCTCTTGCCTTGTTCCGATTTACCTTTCACCCGGTAATTCCAGAACTTGCACTGAAACAGTAAGGAAACGGAAGAAAAAATTGTCTTGGGGCTATTTTTTTTGTTGCTCCAGACACGGTGAAACAAAATGAACTCCAATGTGCATCCCAAATGGTGCCCTACTCCCTATATAGTGCACTACTTTTGACCAAAGCCCATATGGGCCCTGGTCAACAGTAGTGCCCTCTAAAGATAATCGGTTGGCATTTGGGACGCAGAACAAGTTCAGGTTGAGGCTTAGTTTAGCCTGAGGTTGGTTTTCTCTGTGTAAGTGAGTTGGAGGTTCGGCGGCCTGAATTTCCCCTGTCTAGCCATCCTATAGCCAACGAAGTGACAAGGCAATTTGCATTACAGCCCTGACCTGAGGAACTAGCACGACCACACACGCTCACAGTAATGAATTTAACAGCGTTGCCTCTTCTTTTTTCATTTAAGTCTACATGTGTATTCTCCTACCTAACATATTACCATTTGGGATGTAGATTTTTCTGAGCAAGTAGAATATTTAATAACAAAAGGACACTTTTTCCCCTTGCCCCTTTTAGTCATGTGTCAGTTTGCGTTTGTACCTTTGCCGCGAGGCCCACGAGATCAGGTGTTGGTTAGGGACTGAACACTGTTAAAAATCAGGATTGACCTGTGACCTGGGGGCTACAACACCTAGCATAGCAACCACAAGGTCCTTTTATTGTATAGTATGTACTGTATGTATAGTATGTACTGTATGTACTGTATATACATTCCCAATGCAAGCTGCAAACGGTACAGTACAAAATGTCTAATTAAGGCATTTTGCCAAAAATGTTGGTTTAAACATATATATGTTTAAAGCAAACTTCCAGTGTCCTACCAAGAGCTGCTGAATATCTATTAATCTTCAGTACGTTCCAAATGCAAGTCGCAAACAGAAGATATTAGAAATCAAAGACGGTGCGCAGCTCGCCCTCGTTGACAGAGAAAAGAAATGACTCGAAGAGAAAAGTGTCAGTTCCTCCTGAGCCGTCTGTCCAGCCAACGACACGGCAGATCAATAGACTTCCCAAGCATAAGACATTCCCACTCCCCATTCCATCCCTGAGCCAGCCAGCCAGGCAGAGAAATGGAAGGGTCTAGAATAAGTCAGGAGCTGAGGCACAGGTCCATCATGGCGTGTGACTGAAATGAAATGAGTTGTCTCCGGACACGATCGATGGCTGACATAACAGCAGTGGCGGGGCCAGTGAAAGGGAAAGTAACAGTCGAACAAGGTTTCCTAAAGTTATTACCTCCACTTCTGTCAGAAATCATGGCTTGATGCATTACATGGATTCTGTATTGTGCAGTGGGCAAGGCAAACACAAACAGGCCATGGAAGGAACAGGATGATAGATGACATTAGAATCTCAATGCTGCTATTCGCTTAGATAGATATGCTGTCTGTGACTGTTATGGACAGACACGTGAATGAAGACGCCCTGACTTGCTTTAGAAAAAGAAATGTATGTAGAAAATAAACCCTGTCATCATATAAGTATTTCCACAGATTTGTATAGTGTATATGTATATATAGTGCATTCAGAATGTATTCAGACCACCTGACTTTTTCCACATTACAGCAAAATCCTCATCAATCTACACACAATACCCCATAACAACAAAGTGAAAACAGGTTTTTCTAAATGTTTGCAAATGTATTAAAAATAAAAAACACAAATTTACATAAGTATTCAGACCTTTTGCTATGAGACTCGAAATCGAGCTCAGCTGCATCCTGTTTCCGTTGATCATCCTTGAGATGTTTCTACAACTTGGACTCCACCTGTGGTAAATTCAATTGATTGGATATGATATGGAAAGCCACATACTTTTCTATATAAGGTCTCACAGTTGACAGTTAAGTCAGAGCAAAAACCAAGCCATGAGGTCGAAGGAATTGCCCGTAGAGCTCAGAGACAGGATTGTGTTGAGGCACACATCTGAGGAAGGGCACCAAAACATTTCTGCAGCATTGAAGGTCCCCAGGAACACAGTGGCCGCCATCATTCTTAAATGGATGAAGTTTGGAACCACCTAGAGTCTTCCTCGAGATGGCCGCCCGGCTAAACTGAGCATTTGGAGGAGAAGGGCCTTGGTCAGGGAGGTGACCAAGAACCCGTTGGTCACTCTGACAGAGCTCCAGAGTTCCTCTGTGGAGATGGGAGAACGTTCCAGAAGGACCTCCATCTCTGCAGCACTCCACCAAGCAGGCCTTTATTGTAGAGTGGCCAGACGGAAGCCACTCCTCAGTAAAAGGCAAATGACCGCCCACTTGGAGTTTACCAAAAGACACCTAAAAACTCTCAGACAGAGAGAAACAAGATTCTCTGGCCTGATGAAACCAAGATTGAACTCTTTGGCCTGAATGCCAAGCGTCACGTCTGGAGGAAACCTGGCACCATCCCCACGATGAACCATGGTGGTGGCAGCATCAGGCTGTCTGGATGTTTTTCAGCGGCAGGGACTGGGCGACTAGTCAGGGTCGAGGGAAAGATGAACGGAGCAAAGTACAGAGAGCTTCTTGATAAAAACCTGCTCCAGAGCGCTCAGGATCTCAGACTGGGGGGGCGAAGGTTCACCTTCGAACAGGACAGCGACCCTAACACACAGCCAAGACAACGCAGAAGTGGCTTCGGGACAAGTCTCTGAATGTCCTTGAGTGGTAGAGCCAGAGCCCGGACTTGAACCAGATCTCTGGACATAACTGAAAATAGCTGTGCAGCGATGCTCCCCATCCAACCTGACAGAGCTTGAGAGGATCTGCGGAGAAGAATGGAAGAAACTCCCCAAATACAGGTGTGCCAAGTTTGTAGCATCATACCCAAGAAGACTTGAGGCTATAATCACTGCCAAAGGTGCTTCAACAAAGTACTGAGAGAAGGGTCTGAATACTTTTGTAAATGTGATATTTCAATTTTTTTTATTTCAGAAAAATTATTTCAAAAATAATAAAAACGATTATATATATGTGTATATATACACACAATTATATCATGTCAGTCAATCAAATCTTATCAGAATATGAACGTATGTGTTTTTTAAATAAAATGCCCAGGGTTTTATAATGCCCTTAAAAATAATACATAATGAACACCACACTATTTATTAATGGCTCTTCTAATCTTCCAAATGCAAATAGCGACATTCCTAGATTATTATTTTCACATGTAGCTCTTCTCCCACACAGAGGTCAGGACAGGAGTGGCCAGTAGTGTGACCCGGGGACCTGTCTGTAACAACCTGTCTGTCCCTGTTACTCACAGGGCTGCACACACACTGACAGGTGCCAATCCCAGACTATATAATATTAAAGGTGTCAAAGTGATGGCTGTCGAAGGAAAAAGAAAACAAAATGCTTTAAATCATTGAAGCGAATGTAGGCTACAATATAATACGTTATGTGTGTAAGCTTACCCACTGGGCACACACTGGTCAAATCAACATTGTTTCCACGTCATTTGAATGAAATGAGGTTAAACCAATGTGGAATAGACGTTAAATTGTTAAAGATATGCATATAAAGATATATTTAGTCTGCTGTATATACTGTAAGGCAATTTGTTTTACGGTGTTGTGGCTCGTAATTCTTTGCTTAGTAGTTCATTTAAATAGCTATGCTGCCTTCGTCTTAAACTTAGGTCTCTTAAACTGTCTGTCATCCGACAAATAGCACCGTTCATTATTTACCCACCTAGCGCTATATCATTCAATCATAACACTCTAGAAGAGAAACCCTTGCAATAGCATCACAGTATATTCGTCTCAATACCAGGATCTTCCAGATTGTAGTTACTGGACTTCATTTGTTCAAAATGGCTTGTAATTTGCAGTGGGACTACACAAAGTATACAATACGTTTCCAACCTAGAGAACATGAAACGTGAAAGCATGTTGTCTCCAGCACTGTGAGTTAGGCCAGGCTACAGTAGGTAGCGTCGCTGGCGCTGGCACTGTCGACTGGGCGCTGCCATACATGCAGCAGTGTAGCTACAGATTTCCTCCCAGCGTGAGTCTCCTTTCTCCATGCTGTCTGAAAAATGAGTGTTTAACCTAATGGAACTTAGGGGTGCATKCCAAACGGCACCCTATTCCCTTTAAAGTGCACTACTTTTGACCAAGGCCCATAGGGTTCTGGTCAAAAGTAGTGCACATTAAAGGGCACCATTTGGGACACATTCTAAACAGGAGGACTCTCCCCCACTCCCTGTTGAAATATCCCCCAAGTGGTGGCAGTGGTGATAGTGGATGGACTTGGCATAACGGCAACAGCCATTTCAGCTTGTTTCTGCCTGCATTAATCCCTGTACGGTTTACAAAGGGGGAGCCTGCTGTCAGTAACAGGTGTCTGGAGCTCCAACAGTGGAGTCACTGTGGTCCAGCTATAAGATGTTTTACATTATGTGTCTCCACAACAGACTCCTGTCATTCATTTTTTAAATTTAACTAGGCACGTTAGTTAAGAACAAATTCTTCTTTACAATGACAGCCTACACCGGCCAAACCCGGACAACGCTGGGCCAATTGTGCGCCGCCCAATCACAGCAGGTTGTGATATAGCCAGGATTCGAACCAGGGTGTCTGTAGTGAGGCCTCAAGCATGCAGTGCCATAGACCGCTGCGCCACTCGGGAGCTCATGTAGGGAGGGAGGCTGGGTATTGCCTGACCCTGCTGCAATACCTTATCTCTCTAGCTATTGTCTTCTCTCTCTCTCTCTCTCTCTCTCTTCTCTCTCTCTCTTCCTCTCTCTTTCTCTCTCTTCTCTCCTCTCTCTCTCTCTCTCTCTGTCTCTCTTTTCTCTCTCTCTCGTCTTTCTTCTCTCTCTCTTACAATTAATTAGATTTTACTTTATTTAGCTCCAGTGAGTTCTATCAGCCAATATGTACAGTCAATTATGTACAGTTTTCCCTATTCTCTACAGAAAGGCCAACATCCATCCGACAGTAATCTCCCCCTCTTTTTTCCTTTTTTTCCCGTCTCTCTTCTCTCTGTGCCGATTCCCTTCGGAGGCTGTTTCCTCCTGCACACAAAGATCAAATTGGTCTTGGAGACAGGAATCCCATCATTTTCTCATTGCAGGTATTCGGGTCCTCCTATCCCCTCTGTCCATCGCCCTCCATCCTCCCTGCTCAGACCCCCACCCATGTGAAGCTGATTCAGCTTTTAGCCCCCTTCTGCCCTGACTTAGAGGGTTTCCCCGGTTTGCACTAACTGTCCGCTCCTGTTCTCTTCAATTTGTAGCACATAACCACCGCCTCCCGCCCGACGGAGGCTCCCACGGCACATCTCCTAGAGGTGTTCCATCACATAAGTAAATGTGAAAACTGATGCCACTCAGAATGGCAAAAAAAACCTGCTTTGAATATCAACAGGGGAGTGGACAGGGGCATTATAACACATTTCTCTGTTACGTTGTCTACTTGCAGCTAGAGGAAGACATGGAGGAATCCCCGGTGACCTAACCGAATCAATACAACATGGGGTTAATTTTAGACCTCAAGTCAAGCAACACATTAACCTGGGTGGCGATAGGTCCGCCTAAAATCCTTGAAAATTTCAACTTTTCGCACTAAGTTTAACCAATAACTGGATGAAATGAGAGGGAAAAAAGCACCTGTCTTGCCTGTTTCTTATCCATTTATTCTGTTCACCACAAATGGAGGTCTATCCAGTGCAAACAGAGACCAATGCTATTGCTCTGATTCTTTTTCTAATCATTAAAGCATGAATTAAATGCATAATTAACAAGACTCCAGACGAAACATACACACATACAAGTAATATATACGTGGCATGCACACGCAACACATATTCGCGCACACGTACACAAAGATATAGAATACGAGATAATTCCACTGAAACACGGATATTACATTAAAAAGCTGGAAAAAAGAGAATAGGGGAAAAAAAGCAGTTTTTATTCAGGATTTGCATAATTGTGGTTAAAAATGTGTAACACACAACCGTGGATACATTAAGCCTTCGCCAGGCAGGCGGTGCTCGAAATGCACTAACACTCAGTGAGAAGGCCAGCCACACAGGCAGAGAAGTTGCATGCAGCCTAATTTGCAGCGTATCATCCCATCCAAATATTGCACAGGCTCAGACCACTTCCCACACCTGCTGCAACGTTTATATTCCCTCTGGAAAGCAGAGTAGAGCAGGTAGAGTGTGTGTGTTCGTGTGTTGTGTGATGTGCTGCAGCTGCTCTACTCCATTTAGCCTCCTCGCAATTGAATTTGGGGTCAGGAAATGCTTGCTCTCTTGGCAATCAATAGGCCATACTGCACTCGACACAGCTGGACACCCTTCACCTGATACCCATTCCAGCATCCCGATAGCTACCATCAACCTGCCTGGCTGGGGACCAATTACCCACAGCACAGCTACCTGAGGGAATTCTCTTCGTCCTCTTATCTGGCGTGAATATCTCCTAGGATTTAGTACTTAGCACCTCATTAGTCTGCTCTATTACCTGCCAGATTGCCCCGCCCGCCGGGCGGTAAGTAGCCTTCTAATGTTTTAGCACAACAACCAGCTCTAGGCCATACTTTCGCTTCTCTTCCTACTCAATGGCTTCTTTGTATGACGGCGGGAGTCAGTCACCGTAGGGCAACGATTACCGGCTTCAGGGGAAGGCAATCTGATCAGTTCTGTTCTGATAGACACACTTACACTGCCAGTGCAAGGTAATCGCTAGGTCTGACAGACTAGAAGACGCGTGGGATACCTTTTCTTCTGCCAGATTACGAGCGGGGGCGGTGAAGGGTAATTGGTGCGGACAGATGTACCCTGTTGTATTCCGCTGTTCCACTTACCTGCCACCCGTTTCCCCTTTACCGCCTTCTGTTAAAAATCTCACAACACAGGGAGATTTAGGTGTTAAGAAAAGAAAAATAGATGTATTTTCTATAAACTTCCCTTCTTCTGACGGAGGGACACTGGTGTTCTACCTGGTCTCCTTAGCGGCGGTGGTGGTCTGTGATGTCGTCTCTATTACAGCACGCAGGTTGAATAGAATGGCAAGTAACTGGAGCAGACAGAGGACAAGAGAGCTATAGTTAGGAAAGAGAATGAACATTACACTACCTTGATCCACAGGAGTCCATTCCAGAGTATGTATTCATCTTTTTTTTTAAATACAACATTAGTCATGTATTTGTGTGAATTTGTTAATTATTTATTAACATTTATTTGACAGGGAACGTACGCATCCTCTATTTTCCACCACATTTGAGGCAACCACTGATGCCTACTGCAAAGGATTTAATTCAGAACTAATCGATACAAAAGTAAAAAAAACAAAAAACAATCCTCCAAAATAAGTTAAGTTCACGCCTTCAGCACCCAGGTGGCAGGAAATCCCAAGGTATTCTATTTCATTTGAGTTGAAAAGCAGCAACCTGTTATGATGAATAAAAATAACCCCTCCCAACAAAACCCCTGGCCTGGACACCAAAATAGAAGATACGTTGGTAGCTAGCTACAGTGATTAGTAATTTTACCAGCACCAGGAGAAGGAAAACCACACAACCACACACCACCTCATTCCATATTCCGCTCTACCTTCCTCCTCCCTTCTCTCTCACAGCCTCTTCCTTTTCACTACCAATAGCAGGCACTTGCTTCCTGCCACCACCACACAAAGAGAAAGGCTAGGCCCTCGTGGCTGCCTGCACCTGTAAGTGCTCATACACGACGTACCCATGTTACGACGCCGTCCTTTCTGAGCTTGCAAAGAGCGCCATTAAAAACTCTTAACAGGACACCATGGTGTTGTCGTCGGAAGCTTCTGGATGGGCACATCTTCCAAGTCAGGGAAAGCGTTTCCCGAACACGAGGCAGAGCGAGAACAACGTTTCAGTGATCAGCACCATCCAGTGTTAGCCAATGCTGTTGTGTCAGTGCTTTCAGCTTCCCCAGCAGTTCAATGATGTGAAGCAGGCGGTGTAGTGAGGCAATGTAGTGAGTGGTAGTGTGTGGTTGTAGTACAGCAAGGATGGAAGGACAGGTGATTCATGCCAATGCAATGTTTCCCTGTTTACGGGAAAGTGGTATTGATTTTGATTTAGGAGGGGGAAAGGTTAGTCCTTTCCAGCCACTGGTTTTAGGTCAGCTGTGTGTGTGTGTGTGTGTGTGCGTGTTGTGTGTGTGCGTGTCGGGTGTGTGTGTGGGGGTGTGTGCCGTGTGTGTTGCGTGCCGTGCGCGTGTGTGTGTGGTTGCGGGAGGGTAGTGGTAGTAAAATGACACCCTGCACTAGGGGGAGGTGGGAAAACTGGTCAAAGCAGGAAATAGAGACATTCTCTGGCTGGTTGCTGAGTGGACGTAGGCTAAATGCCGACGTGAAGTGAGTGGACAATTTTCAATGACGATCAGATGTGAACATAGTCTGACACTCGCTGCTTGTGGCCGTTAAACCACCTTTACGCTTGACACCAGGGTGGGTGGGAAGCACTGTTGTGAGTTAATGGTCAACCCTCTGGCACCTGAAACCTCGAGCTAGTGATTTGCGCAAGGTAAGTCGCACAAGTCAGTCTAGATTCTGCCATGTGTCCAACGTTTCCTGACGCTGTTTCCGTTGTTTTGTATTTATTTTAGTAAATGGTCAGGGCGTGAGTTGGGTGGGTTGTCTATGTGTGTTTCTATGTTGGGATTTTTTGTGTTTCGGCCTGGTATGATTCTCAAATCAGAGGCCGCTGTTCAATCCGTTGTCCCTGATTGAGCAATCATACTTGGCATGCCTGGTTTCACTGTGGTTTTTGTGGGCTGTTTGTCTACCCGTGTTAGTGTTTTCACCACCACACGACGGTTACTGTTCGGTTTTCTGCACTTCGTTTTATTGTTTTGTATTTCAGTGTTCACGTTTCGGTTTTAAAAATAAACATCAGAGCACATCTTACCACGCTGCATATTGGTCTCCTACGATCTTCTCCGGCCTCTCCTTCGGTCCGATGAGGAGGACAACATAGACTATCGTTAACAGCATGCCCCAAATATATTTTCGATTATGATGATTCCTGTATACTTGGTTGAAAAAACATGCATATTGGGGGATATTTAGGGCGATTATAATTTTTTTGTAATATATAGACAATCTTTGGTATTCTCAATGCCTATTTGCAATGTAAACTGAATTATTCAGGGTTATAATAATCATTGCATGTACAAGCACGAAATGGTGTATTTCAACCACTGTGGACTATAATAATCAAAGTTTAAAATCCACTGTGATTAAAAACTCACCATAAACTAAGGTAGCGCTCAGAAAATAAATCCAGGGTAACGGTCCTCAACAAGGGAAAATAGTTCATTTTTTTCCATCAGGTATGACAGGATCAACTCCGCCAGACTTGTTTGAGACCTTGTTTTTTTGCTTTCCTCTCTTCTCCCCGTTTTCTGTCATTTTCAAAAAGAGGTGCCGTTGCCATCTGACATTAACAGATTACAAAAATAGTCCTCTTTAAGTAGGTGGGAAATCACAAAGCCAAGTTTATTTTCTCATTAATTTACGCGTGCGTTTTGCCTGCTTAAATGCCGGTGGGGGAGAAGGAGTAGACGGTTAGACGTACGGTAATGCTAGGACCTGAGATAAACTTAAGAAGGCACATACTGCTTCGTAAGGGAAATGTACCTGCAGACAAATAAACATCAAGTTACTGCTTCTATTCATGCAGATTGTTTTCACTCCTGTCAGGCTGTGTCAGTAAGCCCGTAGCCGTAGTACCGCATATCAATGATCTAACTGAGCCATGAACTGCACAGATAACTAAATATGTGTGTAATTCCAAGTGGTCCTATCAGAGCTAACACGTAGGCACTTATACAGTAAAATGGAAATATGGTAATACCATCATCACCCCTGGACACTGCAGTCGAGGCTACTGATCTTCTTCTACATGGCCATTGTGATGCTATTGGAGTTGTTGAACCAGTATTTGGTGAAGCTAGCAAGTGAGGGAGGATCGAGGGTAGTTGTAAGACAATACCCCCCTGTGTTCAGACAAACATGTGAATCCTTTTTGTATAGAAGATCAATAAAATGGTGGGTGCTTATATCGATCTTATTTCATCTGACTGAGAGAAAAGAGAACTGTGCTAAGCTATTCCCATCGTCTTTCTCCTCTCCCTCTCCTCTCCTCTCATCTCTCTCCCGTCCCTCCTCTCTCTCCTCTCCTCTCCCCTCCTCTCCTGCTCCTCTAATCTCCTTCTCTCCTCTCCTCTCCTCTCCTCCTCCCTCTCCTCTCCTCTCCTCTTCTCCTCTCCTCTCCTCTCCTTCTCTCCTCTCCTCTCCTCTCCTCTCCTCTCCTGCTCCTCTCCTCTCCTCTTCTCTCTTCCTCTCCTCTCCTCTCCCTCCTGCCTCCTTCCTCTCCCTTCCTCCTCCTCTCCTCTCCTCTCCCTCCCCTCTCTCTCCATGAATCTCCCTACAACCGAACAAGCCTCAATCACAGACAACGACGACACGACTCCGGAGCCCCTTGGGGTTTACAAACAAGGGTTTTGTCCTTTCGCGATCGGTTTGTTTCTTTAATAAAAGGCAGAGGTAGCAGAAGGCCTCTAGAAGCAGGGAAGGCAAGCCTCTCTTCTGTCCAAAGGCTTTTGATTTTGGCGTGGTTCTGATCTTCTGCGTTTACATTAATCGAGGGAATAATGGTGCCATTACGCCTGCCATATTTAAAAACACTCTAATGTGTGGAGCAGGTGGTGCACAATGAGTCTTGTTGTTATTAGTTCACAGTAGTCAAGATGGCAGATTTCATTAAATGCTTTCAAATGGACATAACGGCGACGCTCCCAGGCATGCCAAGAAACACTTCAGCTCGTAGCCAGGGGACAGCAGAAGCTGTACCCGTACCTTTTTCACTCTAAACTCACATCTCTCCCTCTAGTTTGAAAGCTAACACTGGGGAGTGGTTATCAAGAGATCGTAATCAATTTTAAAACTCAGGGTCTTCCCGTTGCTTACGGCCTGCAACTGTTGAAGATTCACAATCTTGTTAGGATGTTGAACAGATACCCAAATGTAGTATTTCTTATTAATCTACTTACAAGATCAATTTATTGGTTTCCCCGACCAGTAACATACTGTGCACTCCTGCCATTAAATTTAAATACAAATAACATAAATAAACAATTTGATGCCTTAATAAAATAGAATTTGATATTATTTTCCTGTAAATGCCAGTTTATCTCAGCAAACTGTAAGCTAGATTAAGTGGGTGTAAGAGAAACTATCTAAATAAGGGAACATTTTGTTTTTAAATCCTATTAGCAAATGGATTTCCAATGAAACCCATTTAGTTCAATCTCCCTATTTGTCCTTTGGGAGTGGTGTCGATTGTCTGCCTGGGATTGAAATAACCACCCAGATGTCAGGAAGGGCCTAGTAAGACTCCCTATAGCAACCTTCAGCAACTGTGTTTGTAATGAAATCTAGCACTTGGACGAGAGAACTAGACAGGCCACTGTTGTTTCCAATTGGTTCATCCTCACAAGTAAGAAGAATCGGGAAAAAGAGAGGGAAAAAGGAACAAGAAGCTATGTAGTAATCGAGGGTTGACATACCGCCAGCTCACAGTCAGAGGCTGAGTCATCGATCTGCGAAACACATAACACACACGAACACGGGGCACGCGCGGACGCAACGCACGCACGCACGCACACTTTACACACACACACACACTGGGAAAGCCTAAGGGCCATGTTGGAGGAAAAGAACCGGACATTGCAGTATCCGTTGTGGATAGCATGGTGCCAGCTTGGAGCACAGATACAGGCCCCAGAAAGATGCTCAGTCCGGGTCTACTCTTGGCCTTCCCTTCTCTGATCCTTACTTCAAGGCCTCTATGCTCCCACCTGTTAGTTCAATTTGCAGTGGACTAAAAGGACACCGATTCACTGGAAGTCAAACTCTCCTCTCATCTCTCTAATCTTGTCTCTTTCGTCCTCTCTCTCTCTCTTTCTTGTCTCTCTCTCTCTCTCTGTCTCTCTCTCCTCTCTCTCTCTCTTTGTCTCTCTCGTCTCTCTCTCTGTCTCTCCTCTCTCCCTCTCAAGAGCCCCCCTCTCTCTCTGTCTCTCTCCCTCTCAGAGCCTCTCTCCTCGATCTCTCTCTCTCTTTCCTCTCTCTCTCTCTCTCTCTCTCTCTCTCTCTCTCTCTCTTCTCTCTCTCTCTCTCTCTCTCCTCTATCTCTCTGTCTCTCTGTCTCTCTGTCTCTTCTCTTCTGTCTCTCTCTCTCTCTCTCTGTCTCTCCTGTCTCTTCGTCTCTTCCTCTCGTCTCTCTCTCTGTCTCGTCTCTGTCTGGGTCTCTCTCCCTCCTCGCCTCCAGAGCCCCCTCTCTTCTTTCTCCTCTCCCCTCTCTCTCGTCTATCCGCCTACGTGACAGAGCCCCTCTGATTTAGGAGGGCTCAAGCAGTCACAAACCCCTCGTCAAAACCCTGTCCATTTTATATTCGGTGGACCCCTGCGACATGGGGCTTGCACTAGGACAAGAAAGGTTTAACCCAGACCTTGCACTTTTACCACCACATAATTAGAATTGAATGTGCACACCATAAAATACATTATCCTCAAATATTCAAGCACAAGTCAGGTTTTATAAACTACTTTCACCAGCAAAGCTTCAGGGAAAAAAATATAAATTTCTTCCGGAAGTCTGGGGATTTATACAACAGCAAATAAACGGCTAGAAAGTC
>NW_019957678.1:0-14824 GCF_002910315.2 Salvelinus sp. IW2-2015 | reverse complement strand
TTATGTTTCAGCTAAATTGGCTGATTTCATTAGTCAGGTGAAGGGCCTTTGAATTCCAGGCAAGAGTGGCTTTCAACAGCCTGCTAGCTGCCTTCACAAATGGTGGAGGGTAGTGCATGGAGGGGAAGGCTTGTCAGAGACTTGGGCAGCAGGTGCGAAAGGTTTTAACCGTTTCCAGCACAGATGCCAGACTCACAGAGCCTCACAGACTTTAATCCCCGAGGCATTTAATGAACTTTTTCTCTTACCCCCACTCTGATGAACTAACACTGCGTGACCATGTCAAAGTCTTCCTGGGTTGTTTAACCGCTTTGAAGTGATCAAACCCGAGAGTCCTAAAATGCTGCAGGAGACAATGAATTGTTTTGATGAATGATGGATTTTGGATTTGTTTTAAATAAAATACACATGGAGTGATTTCTAAAGAGATATTAAAAATCGTTTTTTTTGTTTGATTCTGAGGTGGTTCAATTCTTTAGTAAATGTTGGGCTTGCACTGCACATGGAAGGGAATGCATTTCTGATTTGGATAGCACCTTTCTCTACACTATTTCCTTTCCAGCTTCAGGCCTGTAAAAAATATTATCCATCATTTTCCAGTGTAGCAAATAGAGGTTTCACCGACTAGCCCTTGCTGTCTGAACAATTGGGAGAGCTTAAAATAAGCTCTCTTGCCTTGTTCCGATTTACCTTTCACCCGGTAATTCCAGAACTTGCACTGAAACAGTAAGGAAACGGAAGAAAAAATTGTCTTGGGGCTATTTTTTTTGTTGCTCCAGACACGGTGAAACAAAATGAACTCCAATGTGCATCCCAAATGGTGCCCTACTCCCTATATAGTGCACTACTTTTGACCAAAGCCCATATGGGCCCTGGTCAACAGTAGTGCCCTCTAAAGATAATCGGTTGGCATTTGGGACGCAGAACAAGTTCAGGTTGAGGCTTAGTTTAGCCTGAGGTTGGTTTTCTCTGTGTAAGTGAGTTGGAGGTTCGGCGGCCTGAATTTCCCCTGTCTAGCCATCCTATAGCCAACGAAGTGACAAGGCAATTTGCATTACAGCCCTGACCTGAGGAACTAGCACGACCACACACGCTCACAGTAATGAATTTAACAGCGTTGCCTCTTCTTTTTTCATTTAAGTCTACATGTGTATTCTCCTACCTAACATATTACCATTTGGGATGTAGATTTTTCTGAGCAAGTAGAATATTTAATAACAAAAGGACACTTTTTCCCCTTGCCCCTTTTAGTCATGTGTCAGTTTGCGTTTGTACCTTTGCCGCGAGGCCCACGAGATCAGGTGTTGGTTAGGGACTGAACACTGTTAAAAATCAGGATTGACCTGTGACCTGGGGGCTACAACACCTAGCATAGCAACCACAAGGTCCTTTTATTGTATAGTATGTACTGTATGTATAGTATGTACTGTATGTACTGTATATACATTCCCAATGCAAGCTGCAAACGGTACAGTACAAAATGTCTAATTAAGGCATTTTGCCAAAAATGTTGGTTTAAACATATATATGTTTAAAGCAAACTTCCAGTGTCCTACCAAGAGCTGCTGAATATCTATTAATCTTCAGTACGTTCCAAATGCAAGTCGCAAACAGAAGATATTAGAAATCAAAGACGGTGCGCAGCTCGCCCTCGTTGACAGAGAAAAGAAATGACTCGAAGAGAAAAGTGTCAGTTCCTCCTGAGCCGTCTGTCCAGCCAACGACACGGCAGATCAATAGACTTCCCAAGCATAAGACATTCCCACTCCCCATTCCATCCCTGAGCCAGCCAGCCAGGCAGAGAAATGGAAGGGTCTAGAATAAGTCAGGAGCTGAGGCACAGGTCCATCATGGCGTGTGACTGAAATGAAATGAATTGTCTCTCCGCACACGATCGATGGCTGACATAACAGCAGTGGCGGGGCCAGTGAAAGGGAAAGTAACAGTCGAACAAGGTTTCCTAAAGTTATTACCTCCACTTCTGTCAGAAATCATGGCTTGATGCATTACATGGATTCTGTATTGTGCAGTGGACAAGGCAAACACAAATAGGCCATGGAGGAACAGGATGATAGATGACGTTAGAATCTCAATGCTGCTTTTCGCTTAGATAGATATGCTGTCGGTGACTGTTATGGACAGACACGTGAATGAAGATGTCCTGACTTGCTTTAGAAATAGAAATGTGTGTAGAAAATAACCGCTGTCATCATGTAAGTATTTTCACAGATTTGTGCATCCGGAATGTATTCAGACCCCTTGACTTTTTCACATTTTGTTACGTTACAGCAAAATACTCCCATAACGACAAAGCGAAAAAACATTTTTTATATATATATATTAAAAAAAGAAAACAGATACAGCATTTACATAAGTATTCAGACCCTTTCCGTTTATCATCCTTAAGATGTTTCTACAACTTGATTGGAGTCCACCTGTGGTAAATTCAATTGATTTGACATGATTTGGAAAGGCACACACCTGTCTATATAAGGTCCCACAGTTGACAGTGAATGTCAGAGCAAAAACCAAGGTCGAAGGAATTGTCCGTAGAGCTCCGAGACAGGATTGTGTCGAGCCACAGATCTGGGGAAGGGTACCAAAACAGTTCTGCAGCATTGAAGGTCCCCAAGATCACAGTGGCTGCCATCATTCTGAAATGGAAGAAGTTTGGAACCACCAAGAGTCTTCCTAGAGCTGGGCAATCGGGGGAGAAGTGCCTTGGTCAGGGAGGTGACCAAGAACCCGATGATCACTCTGACAGAGCTCCAGAATTCCTCTGTGGAGATGAGAGAACCTTCCAGAAGGACCTCCATCTCTGCATCACTCCACCAATTAGGCCTTTATGGTAGATTGGCCAGACGGAAGCCCCTCCTCAGTAAAAGGACCTCAGACTGGGCCAAAGGTTCATCTTCCAACAGGACAGCGACCCTAAGACACAGCCAAGACAACGCAGGAGTGGCTTCGGGACATGTCTATGAATGTCCTTGAGTGGCCCAGCCACAGCCGGACTTGAACCCAATCAAACATCACTGGAGATACCTGTGCAGCGATGCTCCCCATCCAACCTGACAGAGCTTGAGAGGATCTGCGGATAAGAATGGGAGAAACTCCCCAAATACAAGTGTGCTAAGCTTGTAGCATCATACCCAAGAAGACTTGAGGCTATAATCTCTGCCAAAGGTGCTTCAACAAAGTACTGAGAAAAGGGTCTGAATACTTATCTGCCTTCACAAATGGTGGAGGTGCGATTATATATACTGTATGTATATATATATATATACAAAATTATATAATATCAGTAATCAAATCTTTTCAGAATATTTTTTTAATAAAATGCCCAATAAATTATAACACCCTTAAAAAATAATACATAATGAACACCACACTATTTATTCATGGCTCTTCTTGTCTTCCAAATGCAAATAGCGACATTCCTAGATTATTATTTTCACATGGCGCTCTTCTCCCACACAGAGGTCAGGACAGGAGTGGCCAGTAGTGTGACCCGGGGACCAGTCTGTAACAACCTGTCTGTTCCTGTTACTCACAGGGCTGCACACACACTGACAGGTGCCAATCCCAGACTATATAATATTAAAGGTGTCAAAGTGATGGCCGTTGAAGGAAAAAGAAAACAAAATGCTTTAAATCATTGAAGCGAATGTAGGCTACAACATAATACGTTATGTGTGTAAGCTTACCCACTGGGCACACACTAGTCAAATCAACATTGTTTCCACGTCATTTCAATGAAATGATGTTGAACCAATGTGGAACAGACGTTAAATTGGAGTCTGTGCTCACTGGGTAGGCCTTATATATTACATGATTTTTCAAAGTGTTTGATAGTATGTTGATTTGCTCCGCATTGTTAAAGATATGCATAAATATATATATTTAGTATGTTGTATACTGTATTGCAATTTGTTTTACGGTGTTGTTGCTAGTAATTCTTTGCTTAGTAGTTCATTTCAATAGCTATGCTGACTTAGTCTTTAAACTTAGTCTCTTAAACTGTCTGTCATCTGACAAATAACACCATTCATCATTTTCCCACCTAGTGCTGTCACAAACGTCGTCTAGGAAATGACCGGACCAAGGTGCAGCGTGGTGAGCGTACATTTTCCTTTATTTTTAAATGTCGCCAACAAAACAATAAACAACAAAAACGAACGTGAAGCTCCGTAAGGCTACACATGCATTAACGAAGACAACTACCCACAACTAAGGTGGCAAAACAGGCTGCCTAAGTATGATTCCCAAATCAGAGACAACGATAGACAGCTGTCCCTGATTGAGAACCATACCCGGCCAAAACATAGAAACAGAAAACATAGAAATAAAGAAACTAGAATGCCCACCCTAGTCACACCCTGGCCTAACCAAAATAGAGAATAAAAGCCTCTCTATGGCCAGGGCGTGACAAGTGCTATATCATCCAATCATAATACTCTACAAGAGAAACCCTTGCAATAGCATCATAGTATATTAGTCTCAATAGGATCTTCCAAAATGTAGTTATTTGTAGCGGGACTACACTAAGTATCCAATACGTTTCCAACCTAGGGAACACGAAACATGAAAGCATGTTGTCTCCAGCACTGTGATGTAGGCCAGGCTACAGGAGGTAGCTTCAGTGGCGCTGGCACTGTCGACTGGGCGCTGCCATACATGCAGCAGTCTAGCTACAGATTTCCTCCCAGCGTGAGTCTGCTATCTCCATGCTGTCTGAAAAATGAGTGTTTAACCTAATGGAACTTAGGGATGCATCTCAAACGGCACCCTATTCCCTTTCATGTGCACTACTTTTGACCAAGGCCCATAGGGTTCTGGTCAAAAGTAGTGCACATGAAAGGGAAAATAAAGGGTGCCTTTTGGGACGCGCACTTACAGGAGGACTCTCCCCCACTCCCTGTTGAAATATCCCCCAAATGGTGGCGGTGGTGTTAGTGGATGGACTTGGCATGGCGGCGACAGCCATTTCAGCTTGTTTCAGCCTGCATTAATCCTTGGCCGGTTTACAAAGGGGGAGCCTGCTGTTGGTAACAGGTGTCTGGAGCTCCGACTCCACCCCAACCTCCCCCTGCGCTCCCTAGCTCCCCCTGGCATGGGCTCCAGCAGGAATCACTGTGGTCCGGCTGTAAGATGTCTTACATTGTGTGGCTCCACAACAGACTCCAATCATTATTTGGGGGGATTTAACTAGGCAAGTCAGTTAAGAACAAAGTCTTATTTACAATGACGGCCTACACAGACAATGCTGGGCAAATTGTGCACCACCATATGGGACTCCCAATCACAGCCTCTTGTGATACAGCCTGGATTCGAACCAGGGTGTCTGTAGTGACGCCTCAAGCATGCAGTGCCTTAGACCGCTGCGCAACTCAGGAGCTCTTGTAGGGAGGGAGGCTGGGTATTGCCTGGCCCTGCATATACCTTATCTCTCTAGTTACTTGGTCTCTCTCTCTCTCTGTGTATTACAATTAATTAGATTTTACTTTGATTTTACTAAGTGAGTTATTTAAGCCAATATGTACAGTTATATGTACAGTTTTCACATTTCTTCTACAGAAAGGCTCCAACATCCATCCCTGCAGTAAATCTCCCCCTCTTTTTCCTTTTTTTCCCGTCTCTCTTTCTCTCTGTGAGCCGATTCCCTTCGGAGGCTGTTCCTCCTACACACAAGAGATCAATTTGTCTTGGAGACAGGAATCCATATTTTTCTCATTGCAGGTATTGCATCCTCCTATCCTCCTCTGTCCATCCCCCCTACATCCCTCCATCCCTCCCTGCTCAGACCCCGCACCCATGTGAAGCTGATTCAGCTTTTAGCCCTTCCTGCCCTGACCTTAGACGTTTCCCCGGTTGCACTAACTGTCCTCCTGTTCTCTTCAATTTGTGGCACGTAACCACCGCCTTCCCCGCCCGACGGTGCTCCCCATGGCATATCTCCAAAGGTGTTCCATCACACTACAGTAAATGTGAAAAACTGATGCACTCAGAATGGCCCAAAAAAAACTGCTTGATATCAACAGGGGAGTGGACAGGGGCATTTATAACACATTTCTCTGTTACCGTTGTCTACCTTGCAGCTAGAGGAAGACCATGGAGGATCCCCGGTGACCCTAACCGATCAATACWACATGGGAGTTAAATTAGACCTCAAGTCAAGCACACATCTACCTTGGSTGCGATAGGTCCGGCCTAAAATCCCTTGAAAATTTACTTTTTCCACTAAGTTAACCAATAACTGGATGAAATGAGAGGGAAAAAAGCAGCCTGTCTTGCCTGTTTCTTATCCCATTTATTCTGTTCACCACAAATGTGAGGTCTATCAGTGCAAACAGAGACCAATGCTATTGCTCTGGATTCCTTTTCTAATCACTTAAGCATGAATTAAATGCATAATTAACAGGAATCCAGACGAAACATGACACACATACAGTATATATACGTGCATGCACACGCACACACATATTCGCGCACACGTACACAAAGTAATATAGAATACGCATGATAATTCCACTGAAACAGTGATATTACATTAAAAGCTGGAAAAAAGAGAATAGGGGGAAAAAAAGTCAGTATTTCTATTCAGTGATTTGCATAATGTGGTTAAAAATGTGTAACACACACACCGTGATACATTAGCCTTGCCAGGCAGGCGGTGCTCGACATGGCACTAACACGCAGGTGAGAGCCAGACACACAGGCAGAGAAGTTGGCATGCAGCCTAATTTGTAGCGTGTCATCCCATCAAAACCTGCACAGGCTCAGACCCATTCCCCACACCTGCTGCACTTTATATTCCCTCTGAAGCAGAGTAGAGCAGGTAGAGTGTGTGTGTGTGTGTGTGTGTGTGTGCTGCCAGCTGCTCTACCTCCATTTACCTCCCCCAATTGAATTTGGGTCAGGAAATGCTTGCTCTCTTGGATCAATAGGCCATATGCACTCAACACAGCTGACACCTTACACCTGATACCCATTCCAGCATCCCGATAGCTACCATCCAACCTGCCTGGCTGGGGACCAATTACCCACAGCACAGCTACCTGAGGGAATTCTCTTAGTCCCCTCTTATCTGGAGTGATATCTCCTAGGATTACAGGTACTTAGACCTCATTATGTCTGCTCTATTACCTGTCAATTGCCCCGCAAGCCCGGGCGGGATCTAGTTCTCTAATGTTTGCACAACAACCAGTCTAGGCAAACTTTCGGCTTCTCTTCCTACTCAATGGCTTCTTTGTAGTGACGGCGGGGAGTCAGTCACGGTAGGCACGATTACACGCTCAGGGGAAAGGCAATCTGATAGTTCTGTCTGATAGACACACTTACACTGCCAGGTGAAAGGTAAGTCGATAGGTCTGACAGACTAGACAGACGCGTGCCGGATACCTTTTCTCTGCCAGATTAGAGCCGGGGGCGGTGAGAGGGTAATTGGTGCTGACAGATGTACCTGTGTAGGATTCCGCTGTTCACTACCTGCCACCGTTCCCCTTTACCGCCTTCTGTTACAAATCTCAACAACAATCAGGGAGATTTAGGTGTTAAGAAAAGGAAAAATAGATGTATTTTTCTATCAAACCTTCCCTTCTTCTGACTGAGGGAACACCTGGTGTTCTACCTGGTCTCCTCTAGCGGCGGTGGTGTCTGTAATGTCGTATCTATTACAGCACGCAGGTTGATAGAATGGCAAAGTACACTGGAAAGCAGACAGAGGAAAGAGAGCTATAGTTAGGAAAGAGAATGAACAATTACACTACCTTGATCACAGGAGTCATTAAGATATTATTCATCTTTTTTTTTATACCAACATTAGTCATGTCAATTTGTGTTGATTTGTTAATTATTTATTACATTTATTTGACAGGGACAGTACTCATCCTCTAATTTCCACCACATTTGAGGCCAACACTTGATGCCATAATGCAAAGGATTTAATTCAGAACTAATCGATACAAAGTAAACAAAAACAAAAACAATCCCAAAATAAGTTAAGTTCACGCCTTCATCACCCAGGTGGCAGGAATCCCCAAGGTATTCTAATTTCATTTGATTGAAAACAGCAACCTGTTATGATGAATAAAAATAACCCCTCAACCAACCACAAACACCTGGCCTGGACACCAAAATAGAAGATGAGCGTTGGTAGCTAGCTAACAATGATTAGTAATTTTACCAGCACCAGGAGAGGAAACCACACAACCACAACCACCACCTCATTTCCATATTCCGCTCTACCTTCCTCCTCCCTTCTCTCCAGCCTCCTCTCCCTTTTCACTATCAATAGCCAGGCACCTGCTTCCTGCCACCACCACACAAAGAGAAGCTAGGCCCTCCGTGGCTGCCTGCACCTGTAAGTGCTCATACACGACGTACCCATGTTACCGACCCGTCATTTCTGAGCTTCAAGAGCCGCCATTAAAACCTCTTAACAGGACACCACTGGTGTTGTCGTCGGAAGCTTCTGGATGGGACACTTTCCAAGTCAGGGAAAGCGTTTCCGAACACCGAGGCAGAGCGGAGAACACGTTCAGGAATCAGCACCTCCAGTGTTAGCCAATAGCTGTGTGTCAGTGCTTTCAGCTTCCGCCAGCAGTTCAATGGAAATGTGAGAGGCGGTGTAGTGAGGCAATGTAGTGAGTGTAGTGTGTGTTGTAGTACAGTCAAGGATGGAAGGACAGGTGATTAATGCCAATGCAATGTTTCCCTGTTTACGGGAAAGTGGTATTGATTTGATTTAGGAGGGGGGAAAGGTTAGTCTTTCCAGCCACTGGTTTTAGGTCAGCTGTGTGTGTGTGTGTGTGTGTGCGTGTGTGCGTGTGTGTGTGTGTGTGGGTGTGTGCGTGTGTGTGCGTGCGTGCGCGTGTGTGTGTGTGCGGGAGGGTGATGTGGGTAGTAATGACACCTCACTAGGGGGAGGTGGGAAACTGGTCAAGCAGGAAATAGAGACATTCTCTGGCTGGTTGCTGAGTGACGTTAGGCCTAATGCCGACGTGAAGTGGAGTGGACTTTTCAATGACGATCAGATGTGACATAGTCTGACACTCGCTGCTCCGTTAAACCACCTTAGCTGACAAACAGGTGGGTGGAGCATGTTGTGAGGTTTATGGTCAACCCTCTGCCACCTGAACTCGAGCTAGTGATTTGCAAGGTAGTCGCACAAGTAGTCTAGATTCTGCATGTGTCACGTTCCTGACCTGTTTTCCGTTGTTTTGTATTTATTTAGTATGGTCAGGGCGTGAGTTGGGTGGGTTGTCTATGTGTGATTTTCTATGTTGGGATTTTGTGTTCGGCCTGGTATGATTCTCAATCAGAGGCAGCTGTCAATCGTTGTCCCTGATTGAGAATCATACTTAGGCAGCCTGGGTTTCACGTGTGTTTTGTGGGTGTTTGTCTACCGTGTTAGTGTTTTCACCACACGGTACTGTTTCGGTTTTCTGCACTTCGTTTATTGTTTTGTATTTCAGTGTTCAGTTTCGGTTTTAATAAATCATCATGAGCACTTACCACGCTGCATATTGGTCCTCCGATCCTTCTCGCCTCTCCTCGTCCGATGAGGAGGACAACATAGACTATCGTTACAGCATGCAAATATATTTTTCGATTATGATGATTCCTACTGGTGAAAAAAACATGCATTTGGGGGATATTTAAGGGCGATTATAATTTTTGTATATATAGACATCTTTGGTATTCCTCAATGCCTATTTGCAATGTAAACTGAATTATTCAGGGTTAATAATAATTCATTGCATGTACAGCAAGGCGAAATGGTGTATTTCAACCACTGTGGACTATAATAATCAAAGTTTAATCCACTGTGATTTAAAACTCACCATAAACTAAGGTAGCGCTCAGAAAATAAATCCAGGGTAACGGTCCTCAACAAGGGAAAATATGTTCATTTTTACATCAGGTATGACAGGATCACACTCTCGCCAGACTTGTTTGAGACCTTGTTTTTTTTCTTTCTCTCTTCTCCCAGTTTCTGTCATTTCAAAAAGAGGTGCCGTTGCCATCTGACAGTAATTAACAGATTACAAAAATATCCCTGCTTTAACGTGAGGTGGGAAATCACAAAGCCAAGTTATTTTCTCATTAATTTACCGTCGTTTGCCTGCTTTATGCGGTGGGGGAGAAGGACGTAGACGGTTAGACGTACGGTATGCTAGGACCTGAGATAAAACCTTAAGAAGGCACCATACTGCTTCGTAGGAAATGTACGCTGCAGACAAATAAACCATCAAGTTACTGCTTCTTTCATGCAGATTGTTTTCACTCCTGTCAGGCTGTGTTCAGTAGCCCGTAGCCCGTAGAACCCGCATATCAATGATCTAACTGAGCCATGAACCTGCCACAGATAACTAATATGTGTGTAATTCCAAGTGTCCTATCAGAGCTAACACGTAGGCACTATACAGTAAACATGGAAATACTGTATATGGACATGCCAGTCGAGGCTACTGATCTTCTTATAACATGCCATTGTGATGCTATTGGAGTTGTTGACCAGTATTTGGTGAAGCTAGCAAGTGATGGAGGATCGAGGTAGTTGTAAGACAATAGCCCCCTGTTTCAGAATAAACAGTGATCCATTTTTGCTATAAAGATCAAATAAAAATGGTGGGTGCTTATATCGATCTTATTTCACTGACTGAGAGAAAGAGACTGTGCTAAGCTATCCCATCGTCTTTCTCCTCTCCTCTCCTCTCCTCTCCTCTCCTCTCCTCTCCTCTCCTCTCCTCTCCTCTCCGCTCCCTCCTCTCTCTCCTCTTCTCCTGTCTCTCTCCTCTCCTCTCTCCCTCTCCTCTCCTCTCCTCTCTCTCCTCTCCTCTCCTCTCTCTCCTCTCCTCTCCTCTCCTCTCCTCTCCCTCTCTCTCCTCTCCTTCTCCTCTCCTCTCCTCTCCTCTCTCTCTCTCCTTCCTCCTCCTCTCTCTCCTCTCCTCTCCTCTCCTCTCCTCTCCTCTCCCTCTCCTCTCCTCTCCCCACTGAATCTCCCTACAACCGAACAAAGCCTCATCACAGACACGGACAGCCTCCCGGATGCCCCTGGGGGTTTAAAACAAGGGTTTGTCATTCGCATGTTTGTTCTTTAATAAAAGCAGAGGTAGCAGAAGGCCTCTAGTAGCAGGGATGGCAAGCCCTCTCTTTGTCAAAAGGCTTTTGATTTTGCGTGTTCTGATCTGCGTTACATTAATCGAGGGAATAGGTGCCATTACGCCTGCATATTTAAAACCACCTAAATGTGTGGAGCAGGTGGTGCACAATGAGTCTTGTTGTTATTAGTTCACAGTAGTCAAGATGGCAGATTTCATAATGCTTTCAAATGGCACATAACGGAGACGCCTCCCAGGACTGCCAAGAACAATTCAGCTCGTAGCCAGGGGACAGCAGAAGGCTGTACCCCGTACCTTTTCACTCTAAACTCACTCTCTCCCTCTAGTTTGAAAGCTACACTGGGGAGTGGTTATCAAAGAGATCGTAAATCAATTTTAAAACTCAGGGTCTTCCCGTTGTCTTACGCCTGCAAATGTGAAGATTCACATATTGTTAGGATGTTGAACAGGATACACAAATGTAGTATTTCTTATTATCTACTTACAAGATCATTATATTGGTTTCCCTCACAGTACATACTGCACTCCTGCCATTAAATTAATACAAATAACATAAATAAACAATATTGATGCTTATTAAAATAGAATTTGATTTATTTTCCTGTAAATGCCAGTTTATCAGCAAACTGTAGCTAGATAAGTATGTAAAAGAGAACTATAAGGGAACATTTGTTTTAAATCCTATTAGAAATGGATTTCAACCAATTTAACTCAATCTTCCCTATGTTGTCCTTTGGAGTGGTGTCGTTGTCTTGCCTGGGATTGAAATAACCACCCAGATGTCAGGAGGGCCTAGTAAGACTCCCTATAGCAACCTTCAGCACTGTGTTTGTAATGAAATCTAACACTTGGACGAGAGAACTAGACAGGCCACCTGTGTTTCCCAATTGTTCACTCTCACAGTAATGAAGAAGGGGAAAAAGAGAGGGAAAAGGAACAAGAAGCTACTTAGTAATGAGGGTTGACACTGCCAGTCACAGTCAGAGGCCTTGATCACGATCTGCAGAAACACAACACACACACACACAGGCACGCGCGCACGCACGCACGCACGCACGCACACACACACACACACACAACTGGGAAAAGCTAAGGGCCATGTTGGAGAAAAGAACCGGCAACATCTGCAGTATCCGTTGTTGATAGCATGGTTGCCAGCTTGGAGACAGATCACAGACCCAGAAAGATGCTACAGTCCGGGCTCTACCTCTTGGCCTCCCTCTCTCAGATCCTTACTTCCAAGCCTCCTAGCTACCACCTGTTAGTTCATTTGCAGTGACTAAAAGGACACCCTGATTCTCTGAAGTCAAACTCTCTCTCTCTCTCTCTCTGTCTCTGTCTCTCTGTCTCTCTCCCTCACATAGCCCCCTCTCCCTCTTTCTCTCTCCCTCCCCCTCTCTCTCTCTCGCTCTCTCTCTCTCTCCCTCTTTCTCTCTCCCTCCCCCTCTCACTCCGCCTACGACAGAGCCTCTCTTTGATGTTAGGAGGCTCAAGTCACAAACCCTCGTCCATTTATCATCAGATAGGACACTGTGACATGGGGCTTGGCACAGGACAAGAAGGTTTAATGACTGCAAGTTCACTAATTAGATTCAAATGTGCATAAAATACATTATCCCAAAATATTCAAGAACTTAGTCATGTTTTATATACAACTTCACAGGCAAAGCTTCAGGAATGCAATGGATATTTCTCTGTGAAAGTCTGCGCATTTATACACAACAATAAAGCTAGATACGTCCTTGTTATATTTCTCACTTATCTCACGCCATAACATCCACACAGTTGTCTCGTGGTCCACTAAAGTTCAACTCCATCGGTGTGGTATTACAATGGTAGAAAACATGCTTTTTTTTGTTTCAACATTGATTTTTCTCTCCTACTCTAATAGGAAAGTGAATTCTTCAAAGTCTTCAGTAGCCCAAAGCGAACCTGAAACCCCTGGGTTTCAACGTCTCTTTTTTTTTACTGTCTTTATAGTTGCAATGCAACAATCTCTATGGGTGAAGGCAAGACAAAGCTCACATCTTAAGGTATCTACTTTACCAAAGGTAGAAAAAGAAAACTTGCAGGTACTGTATATGAAGTCTTCATGGCTTGTGCGACTTGAAATCAATAATATCCCCTTAAGCTGGATAAGCGAAGGTATTCCAACCCCCCCTTTATCAAACCATTCGAGGTATCGAAAGAAACAGAATACCCTTCTCAGACAAGTCAAATAAAGCCCTAAAACTGGTACAAAATGTACAAACTTTCCTGGAGCTTGTCTTGTCAAAATTCAACATTCGAAACGTCAAAGTCAAAGAACAAGCAGATGTCTCTACAGTAAACTTGGGTTTTTATAACGAGTTCTACCGAGCATCCTGTCTGTTCAATTATACCTCACTTTTTTCCTTCTCTCCATCCTGTCTTCCCTGAGTAGAGTGAGGGTGTTAAAAGGGAATCATGAGGGGCTCTGTATACCATTATGCAGGTCTGTTCTGTGCCTGTGCTGTTCTGTCTCCTTTCCACCTCACATTGATCTCGCCCGCCGAGGCTCACACACACACACACACACACACACACCACACACACACACACACACACACACACCACACACACACACACACACACACACACACACACACACACACACACACACACACACACACACACACACACACACACACACACACACACACACACACACACACACACACACACACACACACACACACACACTCTCAACTTCAGCAGCTCAAACGCAACCAGTGGATAGTGTAAGGTTAAAAAGACCCTGGTTAACTTCTCTGTCTCCGTTCACCTCAGGCCACCAGATTAACAAATGCTACTACTGCCTGCAGGGCGTGTCTTTTGACATCCCAAATGGCACCCTATTCCCTATATAGTGGACTACTCTGCCAGCTAGGGCTTCCAGCCCCAGGGCCTTTAGTCCATCACAGCTCCACCCGTGGGTGTTAGCTAGACGCTAGCTGTTCTCTGTAACATGCCTGTCTGCATTACATATGAGCGTAATAGCTGTTAGCGCTGTAGGTCACCTGGATATAAGGTTCCTGCCTAGGATGCACATGGTAAAGTGGCGTGGTGGAGGAAAAGATGTGCATGTACAGACACTGGGGTGTAGCTCGATGGATTTATTTGCACCGACCGTGTTGCACCTGAGCTTCTCTGCCACTGTAGAATGATACGTGCCACTACGGACTAGATGTTTTCGGGTTGCTTTTTCCCTCTTTTGCAGCCCAATGATTTTGAGGAAAGCACGGCAAATATTAAAGTATTACATTTGAATATTTTGCATTCTTACTGTAATTGTATGAATGGAATAATTACAGCACCCTAAATGAGGATACGGTACATACCGTTAATTATTTCACAGCTCCCATCCCTCCCTGTCCCTGAGATCTGTATCCTTCACACACACAGGAAGGAAAATGAAAGTCGACATGGACCACACACACACACAGCCCACACCACATCCAAACTGAGTTGTATAACTCAATAGGACTTGTGTGTCTTGTGACCCTATGCATAACACATTAGAAGACCCGGTTGGTACCTGTGTGGATGTGTACACGTGGGAACAGGGAGATGCGAGCTCGCCGGAGCTCGGCGCTCACATGAAAAACGTAACTCGGCGCACTCAGAAAAGCAGCCAACGAGCTTCGCGCGGAGCGCTGAGGCCCGGCTCGAGCCTTGGAGGC
>NW_019957677.1:50513-70891 GCF_002910315.2 Salvelinus sp. IW2-2015 | reverse complement strand
TAAATGGAGACCCGATGCCTAGCCATTCAACAAATGGATCACTAGTCACTTTAAACAATGCCCTTTAAATAATGCCACTTTAATAATGTTTACATATCCTACATTACTCATATGTATATATTGTTTATACCATCTATTGCACCTTGCCTATACCGCTTGGCATCGTCTTCCATATATTTATATGTACATATTCTCATTCACCCCTTTGAGATTTGTGTGGTATTAGGTAGTTGTTGGGAAACTGTTAGATTACTTGTAGATTTGTGTGTATTAGGTAGTTGTTGGGGAACTGTTAGATTACTTGTTAGATTTGTGTGTATTAGGTAGTTGTTGGGGAACTGTTAGATTACTTGTTAGATATTATTGTCAGCTGTCGGAACTAGAAGCACAAGCATTTTGCTACACTTGCATTAAACACCTGCTAAACATGTGTATGTGACAAATAAAATGAGATTTTGTATTTTGATTTGTTCAGTTTTGTATAGTCATTGTATGCTGAGAAGCTCCACGGTGTAAAGTGTTATCCAAAGACCAAATAATCTACAGTCCATGTTTAATTCCCTCACACCATTCATCCAACATCCTCACACCATTCATACAATATCTCACACATTCATACATATCCTACACCATCATACAATATCCTCACACATTCATACAACATCCTCACACCATCCATACAATACCTCACACCATTCATACAATATCCTCACACCATTCATACAATATCCTCACACCATTCATTCAATATCATCACACCATTCATACAATATCCTCACACCATTCATACAACATCCTCACACCATTCATACAATATCCTCACACATTCATACAATATCCTCACACCATTCATAAAATACCACACATTCATACAATATCCTCACACCATTCATACAATCTCAACAATCATACATATCCCACACATTCATACAATATCCTCACACCATTCATACAATATCTCTACACCATTCATACAATATCAACTATCTCCTCCACCATTCATACAATATCCTCACACCATTCATACAATTCCTCACACAAAACATTAACGTCAAGACAATAGTCACCTTGCATTTAAGTGTACTGAACCTACAGTACTTACCTGTCAGCTTGTAGTCAGACTCAGGTTTTAATTACAGTTGGCCGGTCCTATGGCAGTTCACATGGTGTATGTTGTACATTCAGCCTAAACACTTCTCACCTCAAGGAAAATTCCAGTGTGTCATCTTTGTGATGATCTCCTTTCTGACCAGGGATCAAACTCCACTGTCTACTTATATAAGACAACACTAGCTGGTTAAAATGTAAAGTTTTATTACAAGTGAAGTGTGTGTGTGTGTGTGTGTGTGTGTGTGTGTGTGTGTGTGTGTGTGTGTGTGTTGTGTGTGTGTGTGTGTGTGTGTGTGTGTGTGTGTGTGTGTGTGTGTGTGTGTGGTGTGTGTTTGGTGTGTGTGTGTGTGTGTGTGTGTGTGTGTGTGTGTGTGTGTGTGTGGTGTGTGTGTGTGTGTGTGTGTGTGTGTGTGTGTGTGTGTGTGTGTGTGTGTGTGTGGTGTGGGTGTGCGTGTGCGTGTGTGTGTTGAACTAGTAAACACACTCATGTGCATACTCATGTGCAGATAGGACACTCTTTGTTCTGCTAAATTATAAGTTTAGTTAGATCTGTCACTACACTGACCACAGCTCTTCAGACTCTACAGTACTAGCCTTTTGCTCACAATTTTTCATAGCACTCTTATCAGTGCAACAGAGACAACAATCTCACTGATGACACACAGACATTTCCACTACTAAATCACTTGCATATATCAGGTTGTTAAAAACTGTTGTTGGGTTCTAATTATCAGAGTAAGAACTCGACGGACACAATGAAAGCTTAAACCAATTTTTATTCTTCCCAAAGGATCGAACAGCTGAAACGACTTAAACATATTCACACAAGCACTGATATTTAACCCTTTCTCCTATGCTGAGTCTCCTCCTACACATCTAAACAGCCATGCATCTCTGTTGCTAGACAGAACCTTAGTGATATCTGTTCTTCCTCACTTAATCTGACCTGACCTTTGCCCTAAGTGCTCACTCCTCCCAACTCACGGCTGTCATGTTGACTCGTACCAGACGGTGTCTTCCCTCCTCCATTGGATCCCTGATGGCTAACAATAACATATCCTGACATAATGTAAACATTATAAATTACCCTCTCCCTCAGTGAAATGAATAAGTATATTTCATAAGTCAAGAATCAAGAACCAAACACTGTATTTAGGAAAAGCCAGTAATTCAGGTAATGTTCTTATACCACGCTTTATATTTGTCAGCGTTGGCTGTTACAATACAAAACATAGACTTATCCGAGAGCAACGCTTCCAGGACACATTGCTGAATACGTATAGCTATCCAGATGACAGAGTCAGAAATTAAGATCATACCGTCAGAAACAAATGATGGCAATAACTTATTGACATGTTATGAATAACATTATAAGCACGTCTTCTTACATTTGCCTTATCTTATTCATTTAAAAGATCCACATTAGTTGTATTCTAAAAAATGTCCTATTTCTCTCATGTAACGAACGTCTGAAAAGCTGGAGGCCAGTGTTGCGTTAATTGAAATATGTAAAATGTCCTCCATGTTTGGGTTGAGAACATCCATGTGTCAGTTACACAATCAGTCCGAAGTAGTCCGTATCAGATGACAAAGATATGTTAAAACATGGTTTGATGAAGTTAAGTATTAACATCCTATGTCTTTAAAGTCCATAGAGTTACTGTTTAAGGGATAGTTCAGCCATATTACAAAATGACATATTAGTTTCCTTACCCTGTAAGCAGTCTATGGGCAAGTATGACAGCAATCTATGCTTTGGTTTAGTTCCCCTGACACTACTAACATTTTAGCATTTGTGGCATAAATCCCATTCAAGTAACAGGACTGATATTATAATTTTCACGCATCATGTTCATATCATTTAAGTGACTTTGTTGAGCTTCACAATCAATTTAAAAGATACTTTTGGATTATTTGAACATGATGCATGAAAATGCTAATATCGGTCGCATGACTTGAATGTGATTTGAGCCACAAATGCTAAAACATTAGAATGTGGAAACAGTGCCAGGGAAACGTAACCAAAGCATGGATTCCGTCATTACCTTGTCCATAGACTGCTTACAGGGTAAGGAAACCAAAATGTAATTTTTCTAATTTGGGTGAACTATCGTAATGTGCTTCTAGAAAGCAGTGTGTCCCCTCATTGTATTGTAGAGGTTAAAGTGAAGGTGCAGTATGCAGAAATGACCATGAAAATGTAACAAATCCTCCTACTGTTCATAATAGAACACTGCCCCTTTAACAGCATGTCACTATCAACACAATCAGAGACAGAGAGGAACACATAGTTAACAGCACACATGTACATCCATCTTTGTTTTCATTTTCATAACATTCCTTTTCTTTAGTAGTAATGAGTATCCACTGGATATCGTACATGACACACTTCATTCAAAATGAATAACTTGTAAATACATTCAGTGTGGTGGGTGGCTCACAAAAATATGGAACAGGTAAATCATTTAAAAAAAAAATGAAATTATTGTAAAGCATTTTATAATTGACTACTTAAATGTATACTACTATGTATATCCTGTATTACATATATCATTTCAGATATATTTAAATGGTACAATATATAATACACATTTAATTCTCAAATCAGACACATTGACACAGACATTCAGTSATCTCTTTTAACTGCTGAAGTATCAAATACATGTTTTAGCAACAATAGTTTAAATCTGTATGTCTCTCAAAACGATCCAGTATTCTGTTTACCATTGCTGATCATGTTCTGTAGACTTAATCTTTCTAGCCTATAATTGTATCATACATTCATATACAGTATATCAGACAGCTGGGTTCAAATAGTTACTGATGTCAGTCTCTTTCCTATTCCATTTCATGAATCTTTGCATTTATATAAATGGTATAACATTTTTATTTACAAATATATAAAAAGCAAAACCATTGATCCAGTAWAGCTTAATTTGTCTGTTCCAGAGGAACACTCTATAGCCATGAAATATACAAAGTTTGAGGTGTTAAACTAGCTGGACATTCAAACTACACTGTCACGTATTAAAGCCCTGTATGCTCAACTCTGCAGACAACCTAATTCCCACAATACAAATATCTTGAATTACAAAAATTGAAATACTATGAGTGCGTTTGTGTGTGTGTGTTTGTGTGTGTTGTGTTTGTGTGTATGTGTGTGTGTGTGTGTGTGTGTGTGTGTTTGTGTGTATGTGTGTGTGTGTGTTGTTTGTGTGTATGTGTGTTTGTGTGTGTGTGTTTTGTGTCATGTATGTGGATTTTCGCATGCGCTCCTGTCCGTGTGTGTGAGAGAGAGAAGAGAGTGTGTGTGTGTCTGCCTGCCTGCCTGCCTGCCAACCCTTCTTCCTGTCTCTCTGTTCACCAGGCCAGGGGTGAGGCCATTCTTGGGCTCCTGGGACTCCTAGGAGGGTTCTCATTGGCCTGGTTCTCACTAAGAGCTCTCTGAAAAACAACAATAAAACATTGTCAGACAAGACAAAAACATGCAGTACCATTACTACTACCGTCTTGATAGCACTTCTTGATAGCACTACATACTTGTCTATTTCAGAGGTCTCTTTCAAACTCTAGGCGGTTCACCTCAAACTTGGCGAGGAACTCAGTGAATATCCCAAAGAACGCCTCTGTGTTGGTGGCTTGGCTGTCCTCTCCGAAGAAGGAGGCTGTCTTGGACCACTCCTCCATGGCCCTCTGCTGCAGGGACTCCAGAGACTGTAGTGCTGGGTGGATGTTCTCCAGGAAGCCCTGCTCATAGGGAAGTCAAGGATACAACCGCCAGAGGTAGGAGCTACAGTACATATTGGTGTGGATAGGGTGAGAGACCCCCATGTAAAGGGCTATTTTACAGTATGCATACTCTCACACCTGTGAATATAGAAGCCTGTAATTAATTATGTAATGAATCTCTGTCTTCTGTCTCTCTGTCTCTCTGTCTCTCGTGTCTCTCTGTCCCTCTGTCTCTCTCTCTCAGGTTAGTTATGAAAGATACACTCATGACTGCAGTGAAGCGGTCGTCTGCTGTAGCAGGCATTTTCTGGCAGGCAGATCGGATGTTCTGGATAGTGGTGTGAAGGTCATTCAGGTCAGATGTGATGGTCCTCTGGTTCACTACACAGAGTGAAGAGTGAGATGGGAAGAGAGAAAGAAAGAAAGAGAGCGGGGGGAAGAAACAAATGTGGAAGAGTGCTTATGGAAAAACAGGATTACTATTTAATCTATTCATTTACACGCAATAGGTAAACATTACATGTAACACAACATGCTGTACATGAAACACTACACCCGACACACAAAGAAAATGCACACATAAAAAAACTGCTATCATTTACCTTTGGCTGCCAGGGAACCGTGGTGAGGTCCTTGGCAAAATCCAGGACGTTGGGAAAGTGAAGACACAGTGACTTGACGAGGATGTGCAGAACGTAGATTTCCCATCCACTGTTTTTGTGGTGCCGAGCTACAAGAAACAGTAGTGCTTAGTAACAGTGTCCGTGGGTTAACAACAGTGAAGTAAAGAAATGTCATAGGAATACAGGCCAATATCCCGAGGAGCTTACCTCAGTGAGGAAGTTGATCTTAAACCCGGTGGTTTTGTTGCCGGTCTTAGGCTGACCGTTGTTCAGATAGTTCCCATCGCCAGAACAAACTAAGGAAATATCCGACACAGTTAGCATATAGCTTGTATTTAGTTTAGGATTGAAACAGCAACATGACCACTTTAAGGCTAAACATTACACCACAATAACACTATATTTCCCACTCAGGGAATAAAGATGAAAGCATCCTGTTCATTGCTGTTTAGTGTGGCTTTAGGCTACTGCCTATCCTTAACCTTCCTGGTGTATCTGGGGCTCAAGCTAAAATGTTGGTCAAGCCAAACAAATGCATTTCCATTCTCTCCTTTCTTAGCACCGAATTGAGACTGTTATTACATTTACATTTACATTTAAGTCATTTAGCAGACGCTCTATCCAGAGCGACTTACAAATTGGTGCATTCACCTTATGATATCATTGGTTGTATCTTATCATTGGTTGTATCTTATCAGAATCATGCTGGCGGGTGACAAGTTGAAGAAGTTGCATTGCTCTTGTAGTGATTGTTACAAGTCAGAGTGCATAACTGTAAACCTCCAGTATCTTGGCCAGTTTCTTGCTGGTCTTGAGCTCCATGGAGGCGTTGAAGATGCAGTCGTAGCCCCCCCTCATCTCCTCTGTCTTCTCCTGCAGGGTGCTTTTAAGTGGAGGCTTCTCAGACGAGTCTTGTACTCTGGTACTGACAGCATCTATGACATTATGCACACAACACACACACACACAACACACACACACATGCAAACACACACAATTACAAACGAGGAAAACAGAAAACCAGCAACAACACCTACACATAACCAAGCTCTCATTCTATGACTGTGAGCAACCAACAAACCCTACTACTACTACTTCTATTACTACTACTACTTCTGCTGCCACTACTATTCTACCTCTATTACTACTACTACTTCTATTACTACTACTACTTCTGCTGCCACTACTACTTCTACCTCTATTACTACTACTACTTCTGCTGCCACTACTATACTATATACTTCTATTTATACTACTACTACTACTACTTCTATTACTACTACTACTTCTGCTGCCATACTACTACTACTACTTCTATTTATACTACTACTACTTCTATTACTACTACTACTTCTGCTGCCACTACTATACTACTTCTATTTATACTACTACTACTACTACTTTTCTATTACTACTACTACTTCTGCTGCCACTACTACTACTACTATATTTATACTCTACTACTACTACTTATATTTATTAACTACTTATATTACTACTACTTATATTCCCACTACTATTCCTACTACTACTACTATTTCTATTATCTACTATACTACTACTACTTTTATTTATACTCTACTACTGTTACTTCTATTTAACTACTACTTATATTACTACTACTTCTATTCCTACTACTATTCCTACTACTACTACTATTTCTACTACTATTCCTACTACTACTACTAGTTCTATATTATACTACTACTGCTGCTGCTACTACAAACAAATACTAATTATACTACTTACCACTACTACTACTACCACTACCACTACTAATACTACCAGTGGTGGAAAGTACCCAATTTATACTTGAGTAAAAGATACCTTAATAGAAATCAGTTAAAGTCTAAAGCTATGTGGTTTTAAATATACTTAAGTATCAAAAGTAAATGTCATTGCTAAATATACTTAAGTAACACAAATGCTTAGTTTGTAAATGATGAGTGTTGGAAGTGCCCCTGGCTATCCGTAAAAAAAACAAGACAATTATGCCGCCTGGTTTGCTTTATATAAGGAATTTGAATGTATTTATACTTTAACTTTGAATGTTGAGACTTGAGTATTGATGGATTCTGGGTACTACTCCTAACATTTGAATAGGGTTAATAATCAGGTATCCTATTGAAATATTGAGTGCTTAGGTTTAGAGGGTCTACACCAGAAGTTAATGTGTATCTGTAGGAGGAAGGTATATATTGTGTGCGATTAAGCTTGGAATGTGCTGAGTGTAGGAAGTGATCACGTGGCAGGCATTGATAAGGGGAGAGAGCCATGGATTAGTGATGAAGGGTACGAGGTCAGTGAGGTCAGGTGAGGTCACGTTAAGAGAGAAAGAAAAGTTTATTGGCCGTATCACTTAGTTTCCTGCCTAGCAGTAAAGATACAATGTTCGTTCAGATGTGTAGGAGGAGACTCAGCATAGGAGAAAGGGTTAAATATCAGTGCTTTGTGTGAACAATGTCTTTGTCTATGCAGCTGTATTGATCCTCTGAGAAGAATTAACTTAGTTTGCGCTTTCATAGTGTCCGTTGTGTTTTTACTCTGAGAAATTAGAACCTAACAGTATCAAAAGTAAATATCATTGCTAAAATATACTTAAGTATATTTGAAGTATACTTCAAATTCCTTATATAAAGTAAACCAGACCAGATCAGAGGCAGTAGGGATGACCAGGGATGTTGTGTGTGAATTAGACTATTTTCCTGTACATCATTTTCTTTGGGAATGTAGTGAAGTAAAAGTAAAAGTTGTCAAAAATATAAATAGTAAAGTACAAATATACAAAAAACTACTTATGTAGTACTTTCAAGTATTTACTTAAGTACTTTACACCACTGAGTACTACTACTTACTACTACTACTTTCACCCACAGTATACCACAACAAACGACACAAATACATCCATAAAGATCCCCAAACTTTGACTGTACGTTTGTTTATTCCATGTGTAACTCTGTGTTGTTGTTTGTGTCGCACTGCTTTGCTTTATCTTGGCCAGGTCGCAGTTGTAAATGAGAACTTGTTCTCAACTGGCCTATCTGGTTAAATAATTTATTTTATTTTATTTTTTTAATTGCTGAGCCTCCTCCCTGCAGTCTAGGCCAGTACCTGTAGTACAAACTGGTCAGGCTCGCTGAGTTTGGCTGGGTCCTCCGCTGAACTGTTCATACTGCTTGACCTCCTCTGCGTCGGGGGCGTACAGCAGCAGCTGCTTGATGTGGGTCGGCTCCAGCCGCTCTGTGGCCATGGTCATCAGCACCTGGCGTAGTTCGCCCGGGGACAGCTTCAAGTGGGCAATCAGGATGGCTGGAGGTCAGGGGTCAAGAGATCAAAGGGTCAAATATCCGAGACCACAAGTAACAGTGTAACATAGTCTCATGGTTTCAGTCAACACGAACTATATTAGAACAATAACATAAGATCTGAAGAGCAGTGTAACACAGCCTGGAACAATGTAGCGTCCTCCTTGTGTTTCTCCACTCTCATACTTACATGCGTTGTAGGCCTTCTTATGGGACAGAATCTCAACTATGTCTTTCTTCTTGAAGTCTCCGACTGAAGGGCTGGGTCTGGAAGGAAACTGACACAGAACATCATGTGGGAAACATGAGGGAAACAGAGAAACATGAGAAGAGGCAGAAAGAAAAAAGTGATTGACACAGAGAGGGAGAGGCAGAAAGGAAGAGTGTGAAGACAAAGATCAAGGGGAAAAGAGACTGCTAAGGAGCAGAAAATGTCCATATCAGGATTTTCAATGTATTTCTAAATACATCATTTCAAGTATTGGACTTAAATGGGTCAGTGAAGTGCCTATGGCGTAACGCTGCTGTCATTCGTCAGAGGACCACTGATCAAAAGCAAATCAGAACCATGGTGGGCTTCACACACATTGCTCAAGATGAAGAAGTATTCATATTAGACCCACTAGGCAAGAACTGACTGGTGGTGGTATGTACATGGTTTTGTGAAGAAACTTCCACACGGTCAGTATGTGCAAACATACTGTATGCACACTAACATATGCTGATGCACGCATACACACAAACAGCCACGTTCACATACACACGTGGGCCACATTATACTCACTGGGTTTTTTGTGTCCCAAAGTGCAGTTCCAGATCCAGATACTTCACCATGTCATTCAGTTTGTCATAATCCGAGTCCTCCCCCAGCTGCAACACCCAGATTAAAAACAGCCATTATGTACATTATGCATCACCTACTCATTAAGTTCAAGCTCATGCTTGTCATTTCAGAAATTGACTGCTGATTTTTTTTTTTTTTATGGAACTGTTGTAAATCAGAAAACCTGACACCAACCCTGACTAACTCACCTGTTCTAACCTTGACTAACCACCTGATCCCAACCTTGACTAACTCAGCTGTCGCAACCCTGACCAACTCACCTGTCCAAACCCTGACTAACTCCCGTCCAAACTGTGGCTGACATACCTGTKKCAATCCTGACTAACRTACCTGTCCCCATCCAACCTCACCTAACAAAGTTCACCTTTCCCACCCTGACTAACASACCTGTCCAAACCCTGACTAACTCGACTGTCCCAATCCTYACTAACTCACCTGTCTCAATGCTGACTAACTCATCTATCCAATATGTMACTAACTCACCTGTCCCCAGATGGTGCCCTCAGAGTTCTCCACCTGTTCCCAGCGCAGCCTCTTTACACTCATATGATTGGAGTCCATCCTCGGAAGGCCTGGGCGAGGCAGTGGAGGAGGGGTTCCAGGAGGGGGCAGGGGCGGAGGAGGAGGGGGCTCCTGTTTCCCCAACTGGTCCAAGTTATTCTGGGACTGGGAATGCTGCTTGGGCTGAGGTTGGGGCTGGGGTTGGTGGTGGGAGTGGGAGTGGTGTTGAGACTGGGATTGACTGAATAGCCGTTGGGAAGGCTGGGACTGAGGACGACCCTGGTTGGAGGGGTGGACCTGGTGGGTTTGGTGGGGTTGGTGTTGGGGCAGAGGCTGGAAGGTGGACAGGGTGGGCTGGTGGGGTGGAAGGGGCTGGAAGGTGGACAAGGTGGGCTGGGGGTGGTGGCGCTGCTGGGTGGGCTGGTGGATTAGGTGGATCTGGTGYAGRTCTGGCTGAGTGGGCTGGGGAGGGACCTGGTGGTGGATGTGCTGGATCTGGGGAGTGTGGTGGTAAGTCTGCTGGATGGAGTGGGGACGCTGGGGGGATGGCTGGTGAGTGCGATGAGACTTGAGAGATTGACGAGTCTGTTGACCCTGGTGGCTGGCCTGGGAAGATGGGTGAGTCTGATGGCTCTGAAGAGACTGGTGGATCTCCTGATCCAGTTGTACGGGTAGTGAAGCAGGCTGATCTTGGTGGATCTGATGAGCTTGGTGAAGGAGCTCCGTGGATGAGAGGTGCTGCTGGATCTGATGAGCTTGGTGAAGGAGCTCTGTGGATGAGTGGTGAGGTTGGTGAAGAAGTTCCATGGAGGAGTGGTGCTGCTGGACTTGTTTGAGCTTGCTGAAGAATTCCATGGAGGAGTGGTGCTGCTGGACCTGATGAGCTTGGTGAAGGAGCTCCATGGAGGAGTGGTGCTGCTGGACCTGATGAGCTTGGTGAAGGAGCTCTGTGGATGAGTGGTGAGGTTGGTGAAGAAGTTCCATGGATGATGTGCTGTGTATGAATACTCTGATAGATGCCTCCGAGTACTGACTCTGTTGATCTGGATGGACAGGGAATGGGCTGGGGGATTGTGAGTGATGTGGCTGAGTGAGTCTGACGACGGCTCTGACGACGAGTCGTTGTTGAGCTTGGTGGCATCTGGTAGAGTGAGGGGTCTGGGTGGTTTGGGAGGTCTGGATGGTGTGGGCTGCCTCTGGAGAGGAGGGGGGCAGGGACTGGTGAAGCTGCTGCAGGGGGTGTGCTTTGGTGCGAGGACTGGGCAGGCAGTGACTGGTGCCCTGGTAAATATTTTGCTCCTGGTACGCTTGTTGCTCCTGGTATGATTGATGCTTCTGTAACGCTTGTTGTTCTTGATGTGCTTGTTGCTCCTGGTAAGCTTGTCGCTCCTGGTAAGCTTGTTGCTCCTGGTAAGCTTGTTGCTCATGGAATGCTTGTTGTTCCTGGTACGCTTGTTGTGCTTGTTGCTCCTGGTAAGTTTTTTGTCCTGAAACGCTTGTTGCTTCTGGAATGCTCGTTGCTCCTGGTACGCTTGTGCACTTGTTGGTCCTGGTAAGCTGTTGGTCCTGAAACGCTTGTTGGTCCTGGTAAGCTTGTGTTCCTGTAAGCTGTTGCTCCTGGTACGCATTTTGTTCCTGCATTGCAGCTGGTCTAGCAGGTCCTCCCGGGTGGGAAGCACCTTGTGAATGGACTGGCGTTTGGGCGGTGGGTTGGAGCGAGGAGGAGGGGGCGGAGGTGGCCCGTGGTGGCGGCGGAAAGGCAGTTGTATTCTGGGAGACTGTTCAGGGGTGGCGGTATAGCTTGGGGGTAGAGGAGGATCATTGAATTGGATGGGCGGAGGTGGCGGGGGAGTCATGGGGGGAGGGGGTATGTGTTCTGAGGAGGAGGAYTAGGTGAGGGAGGAGGCGTCCTCTCCGCTGCTGCCCTGGCACTCACTGGGGCTGCTCAGCTCAGGGGGTATTATGAAACCCCCATCTCCATCTTCATCATCCACCTCCACCTCCTCATCCTCATCCTCATCATCTGGGAAGCTCATCTGGACAACATCCTGGCATTACCACCAATCACATAGATGCATTAAGGCTTGGGCCATTGATCCAGTGTAATTTATAGTCTTATGTGCTTTACGGTAGAGTTTCTTGATAGAAAAACACAAATCATATATACTAAAAACAGAAAAACAATGTTTTAAGTGAGAAGTAGGCATTGGCCTGAAGCCGAAAAAGAAATGCACATGAGCACCACAATGCCTACTCCACCCATGCTCTACRAAGGTTTTCCAGCATATAGCTTRGACCTACCACAGTATCTACAGTATATTGGCCTATTGTACTTCAAACAATGTTTATGCAGGTTGCTTAGAAAAAAACATTTDTCTGGTTTTTAAACCAGAAGGTGATTATAGAAAACTATACAACATTTCCACACTCAAAAGGTGTCTTTCGAAAATGTAACTTGCAATTCAAATGATAAAAAAATAAGTGTTTTGTCTCACATCATTTGTTGTCCAGGGTCTAGTGTCAGTCAATCCAGAACATTGCAAGAACTTTGAAACACGAGCAATGGACATTGGACTGGTGGAAATCTGTCCTTTGGTCCAAATTTTAGATTTTTGGTTCTAACTGCCGTGTCTTTGTGAGACGCAGAGTAGGTGAATGGATGATCTCCGCATGTGTGGTTCCCACCATGAAGCATTGAGGAGGAGGTGTGATGGTGCTTTGCTGGTGACACTGTCAGTGATTTTTTTATTTATTCAAGGAACACTTGACCAGCATGGCTACCACAGTATTCTGCAGTGATACGCCATCCCATCTGGTTTGCGCTTAGTGGGACTATCATTTGTTTTTCAACAGGACAATGACCCAACACACCTCCAGGCTGTGTAAGGGCTATTTGACCAAGAAGGAGAGTGATGGAGTGCTGCATCAGATGACTTGGACTCTGGGGGGGTATACAGAAGATAGCCCTACCAAGTCCATATTATGGCAAGAAAAGCTCAAATAAGCAAAGASAAACGACAGTCCATCATTACTTTCAGACATGGTCAGTCAATACGGAAAATGTCAAGAACTTTAAGGCACACTTAACCAGCATGCCTACCACAGTTTTCATTTGTTTTTCAGCAGAACAATGACCCAACACACCTCCAGGCTGAGTAAGGGCTATTTTATCAAGAAGGAGAGTGATGGAGTGCTGCATCAGATGACTACTTGGACTCCAAATCACCCAACCTCAATCAAATGGAGATGGTTTGGGATGAGTCCGGACCGCAGAGGGAAGGAAAAGTAGCCAACAAGTGCTCAGCATATGTGGGAACTTCCTTTAAAGTCTGTTTATGTTTTTTTTGGTTACTACATGATTCAAATGTGTTATTTCATAGTTTTGATGTCTTCACTATTCAATTTCTACAACGTAGAAATAGTAAAACTAAGAAAAACCCTTGAATGAGTAGGTGTTTCAAAAATGTTGGACCGGTAGTGTGTATTGGGAACTTCCTTCAAGCTGTTGGAAAAGCATTCCAGGTGTTCTGCGTTGAGAGAATGCCAAGAATGTGCAAGCTGTTCATCAAGGCAAAGGGTGACTACTTTGAAGAATCTCAAATATAAAATAAATTTTTTGAATTGTTTTAACACTTTTTTTTGTTACTACATGATTCCATATGTGTTATTTCATAGTTGTGATGTCTTCACTATTCTAACAATGTAGAAAATGTTAAACATAAAGAAAAACCCTTGAATGAGTAGACATGTCCATACTTTTTGACTGGTACTGTATATACACAACACTGAGTATACCAAACATTAGGAACAGCCCATTAGGGATGATAGCTTTTCACCTGGATTCAGCTGGTCAGTCTATGAAATTGAAAGAGCACGTGTTCTTTAATGTTTTGTAATACTCAGTATAATATACATGTAAGTCGTGGCAAAAGTTTTGAGAATGACAAAAATAAATTTTCAACAGTTGCTGCCCTCAGTTTGTATGATGGCAATTTGCAATATACTTCAGAAATGTTGTGAAGAGTGATCAGAGGAATTTGCAATTAATTGAAAAGTCTCTTTGCCATGCAATGAACTGAATCCCACAAAAACATTTTCCACTGCATTTCAGCCCTGTGCCACAAAGGACCAGCCTGCATCATGTCAGTGATTCTCTCATAACACGGTGTGAGTGTTGACGAGACAGAGGCTGGAGATCACTCTGTCATGCTGATTGAGTTTGAATAACAGACTGGAAGAGGGTGGGTGCTTGGAATCATTGTTCTCTCCTCTGTCAACCATAGGTTACCTGCAAGGAAACATGTGCCGTCATTCATTGTTTGCACAAAAAGGGCTTCACAGGCAAGGATACATTGCTAGCAGTAAGATTGCACCTAAATCAAGTCATTTCTATCAGATCATCAAGAACTTCAAGGAGAGTGGTTCAACATTGGTTGTGAAGAAGGCTTCAGGTGCGCCCAAGAAAGTCTCAGCAAGCGCAGGACCGTCTCCTAAAGTTGATTCAGGCTGGCGGGATCGGGGCACCACCAGTACAAGAGCTTGCTTCAGGAATGGCAAGCCAGGCAGGTGTGAGTGCATCGTGCACGCAACAAGGGAGGCAAAGGACTTTGTTGGAGGCATGGCCTGGTGTCAAGAAGGGCAGGCAAAAGAAGCACTTCTCTCCAGGAAAAACATTAGGGACAAGACTGATATTCTGCAAAAAAGGTACAGGGGATTGGACTGCTGAGGACTGGGGTAAAGTCATTTTCTCTGATGAATCCCCTTTCCGAATTGTTTGGGGTATCCGGAAAAAAGCTTTTCCGGAGAGACAAGGGTGAGCGCTACCATCAGTCCTGGTGTTCTGCCAACAGTAAAGCATCCTGAGACCATTCATGTGTGGGGTTGCTGCTTCAGCTAATGGAGTAGGCTCACTCACATTTTGCCTAAGAAAAACCAGCCATGAATAAAGATTGTACCAACACATCCTCCGATCAGCAACTTCTCCAAACCATACCTGGAACAAGTTTGGGTGACAAACCATGCTTTTTTCCAGCATGATGGAGCACCTTGCCATAAGGAAAAAGTGATAACTAAGTGGCTCAGGGAACAAAACATCGATATTTTGGTCCATGGCCAGGAAACTCCCCAGATCATTAATCCCATTGAGAACTTGTGGTTAAGTCCTCAAGAGGCGGGTGGACAAACAAAACCACAAATTCTGACAAACTCCAAGCATTGATTATGCAAGAAATGGGCTGCCATCAGTCAGGATGTGGCCAAGAAGAAAATTTACAGCATGCCAGGGCGGATTGCAGGGTCTTGAAAAAAGAAGGGTCAACACTCGCAAATATTTGACTCTTTGCATCAACTTCAATGTAATTGTCAATAAAAGCCTTTGAAACTTATGAAAAATGCTTTGTAATTATACTTCAGTATTCCATAGTAACATCTGACAAAAATATAAAAAGACACTGAAGCAGCAAACTTTGTGAAAAATTTATATTTGTGTCATTCTCAGAAACTTTTGTCCACGACTGTATATACAGTGAGCTCCAAAAGCATTGGGCACAGTGACATTTTTGTTGTTGTTGTTTTTGGCTTGTATCAATCCCTGTTATTGAAATGGTGAGAGGTGTGGCATGTCTTGGGGGTATGATATTTGTTGTATCTTTCTTCAACTCATCATTTATTCATGATTCAAATAGCCCTATCATAATATGGGTAGAATCCACATTATAGTAGAAGTGTTTAGAAACATATTAGATTCTTATTTATATTAAACTAACTCAAAATGACAACACATGTGTAGAGTCACAAGCTTGATGTTTATTATTGCGTGCTATGATATGGGACCAAATACTTAACTTTTTGCCTACTTTAATACACCATTAAGTGAATATGTCCCAATAATGGGGGGACTATGAACAAAACGTGCTGAATTTCTAAAACGGTTCACCTAATATGTATGAAATAACCCTCAACTAAAGCTGACAGTATGCACTTTAAACTCATCAGTCACTGTACATTTCAAATAAAGTGCAAAAAACACAAATAGTGTCATCTCCGCAATACTTGGACCTTAAAAGGTAGTGGAGTGGGATTAGTGTGGTGTGTGAAGAATCACAATACTTAACTGTACTCGGTACACATGATTTTAAAATGTTATCCTTTATTTAACGAGGCAAGTCAGTTAAAGCACAAATTCTTATTTCATAGATGGACCTAGGAACAGTGGCTTAACGCCTTGTTCAAGGGGCAGAACCAGATTATTTGTCAGACTCGGGACGATCTTGCAACGCTTTGGTTACTAGTCCAAGCTTCTAACCATAGGCTACATGGCCCCAATTGTATTGTGGAGCACCTCTCTAAGAGTATGAATAGAAGTTTGAGTAGGTTGAATCCAGAAACCTGCATACCACATCTATAAAGTACAATAGACCGCGGAGCATAGCTATTGTAGGTAGTCAAGCTGTGTGATGGAAAACCTTGGGGTAGAGCATAGGTGAGTAGGCATTGTTCTGTGCTGAATTTCTTTTTTTTGGCTCAAACCAATGCTACGTCTGATTTAAAACTTATTTCTTGTTTAAGAATTTGTGTGTTTTTAGAGTATAAGATAATAGATTATATGACACACACCATAATACAGCACACAGTATATGATACAAGCAGTATTTAATAATATATGCACATTGAAGTCAAGAAGTATACATACACTTGAGCCAAATACAATTTAACCAATTAATTCACAATTCCTGACATTTAATCCTAGTAAAAATTCTTGTTTAGGTCAGTTAGGATCACCACTTTGATATTTCAGAATGTGAAATGTCAGAATAATGTGGAGAGAATTAATTTTATTTCCATCACTTCCCAGTGGGTCAGAAGTTTACAATACACCAATTATTATTTGGTAGCATTGCCTTGAAATTGTTTAACTTGGTGAAAACGTGTCAGATAGCCTTCCACAAGCTTCCACAATAAGTTGGGTGAATTTTGGCCCATTCCTCCTGAAGAGCTGTGTAAACTGAGTCAGGTTTGTAGGCCTCCTTGCTCGCACACGCTTTTTCACTTCACTGCCCCAAATTTTCTATGGGATTTGAGGTCAGGGCTTTGGTGATGGGCACTCCAATACCTTGACTTTGTTGTCCTTATTAAGCTATTTTGCCAACAAACTTTGGAAGTTGCTTTGGGTCATTGTCCTTTTGGGAAGACCATTGTGACCACCAGCTTTAAACTTCCTGACTGATGCTTAAGTGTTGCTTTCAATATAATCCCCCACCAAAATAATTTTCCTTTCTTCATGATTTCAATGCTGTTTTTGTGAATGCACCAGTCGCTCCTCCTCGCAGTCCTACCAGCAAAGACCCCCACAAGATGATGCTGACACCCCGTGCTTCACGGGGTTGGGATGGGTTTTTCGGGCTTGCAAGATCCCCCTTCTCCTTCAAACATAACGATGGTCATTATGGCAAACAGATTCTATTTTTTGTTTCATAAGACTCAGAATGAATTTCTCCAAAAAGTACGATTTTGTCCCCATTTGCAGTTGCGCAAACCATAGTCTGGCTTTTTAATGGCTGTTTTGAGCAGTGGCTTCTTCTTGCTGAGCGGACTTTCACGTTTTATGTCGATATAGTATCGTTTTACTGTGGATACAGATACTTTTGTACCTGTTTTCCTCCAGCATTCTTTCACAAGGTCCCTTTGCTGTTGGTCTGGGGTTGAGTTTTTCACTTTCGCACCAAGATGTTCAATCTCTAGGATAGCAGAACGCGTTCCCTTCCTTGAGTGGTATGACGGTGCGTGGTCCCATTGTGTTTCATACTTGCGTACTATTGTTTGTAGCTAATGACGTTGGTGACTTCAGCTGCGTTTGGAAATTGCTCCCAAGGATGAATCGACTTATGGAGGTCTAACAAATTTTTTTCTGAGGTCTTGGCTGAATTTCTTTTGATTTTCCCATGATGTCAAGCAAAAGAAGCAAATGAGTTTGAAGGTAGGCCTGAAAATACATCCACAGGTAACAGCCTGCCAATTGACTCAATGATCAATTAGCTCTCGAAGCTTCTAGAGGCCTGACATAATTTTCTTGTATTTTCGCAAGCTGTTATAAAGGCACAGTCCAACTGGTGTATGTAAACTTTCTTGACCCACTGGAATTGTTTTGATACAGTGAATTATAAGTGAAATAAACTCTGTCTGTTAAAAAATTGTTGAAAATTACTTGTGTCATGCACAAGTAGTGTCCTAACGAACTTGCCAAAACTATAGTTTGTTAACAAGAAATTTGTGGAGTGGTTGAAAACGAGTTTTTAATGACCCCAACGCTAAGTGTATGTAAACCTCTGACTTCAAACTGTATAGTTTATCATAAAGTCATGCAAGACAAGCAGCTTACTGTTTCTTTTCAAACATATCATAATCAACCATATAATGCTCTAGACAGATGTGCATTCTATACGACGCCTACTCCTCGTAGTCGTTTTCCGGGTGACAGGAAGGTCATCTTACAATGGCGCCCTCTGACGCCAGCTGTTGCTCAGTGCGTCCAGGAACCGGTTTCTGTATCAGAAGGAGCGGGCGGATGAGAGAACGTGTAGCGCCTATTATTGAGACGGGCGTGGAGGGTGGGCTGGCGGGGTAGTGGGGGAGGGAGGGGGGGCTGTCTAGCTGATGTTTAGGGGTTGGCGCGGCACTGGTCTGGAGGTGAGACCTGGGGGGTAGAACTGGACCGGGGCAGGGGGCTAGGAGGGGCTCCTGCCCACCGGGGGAGGGAGGTGGTGGGGCCCTTACGGCACCTGTGGAGAGGAACAATTGACATCACTGCTCCTGTAGAGAAAACATCTTACCATTAAATTGATCAACTATTCTATTGACCAAGGGTTGTAGATCACGTTAATGCCATACATGGTCTATTCTTTTGCTGTTCTAAACTATTTGTTTGAATGTTTTTTATACCGCATAGTACCTGTGCTTGTGAACATATTCACACTCCACTGACTACAGAGAGATAGGTGGACTCAACTCAAACTAGAAGACCACGATGTGTCAGGAAAGCTGCATTCAGATTTTCAACCTGTTTGTAATGATTGTTATTTTAACCAGATTTCAACCTGTTTGTATTTGACGTTATTTTAAACCAGATTTAACGCCGTGTTTGTATTGACGTTATTTTAACCAGATTTTCAACCTGTTTGTAATAATGTCATACTTTTTTTTACGCCTTTTACTCCCCAATTTCGTGGTATCCAAATGGGTAGTTACAGTCCTTGGTCTCATCGCTGCCACTCCCAATACGGCCCTCAGGAGAGGGCGAAGGTCGAGAGGCCGTGCATTTCCTCCGAAACAAACCCGCACTGCTTCTTGCACAATGCCACTGTAACCCGGAAGCCGTCCGACCAATGTGTCCAGAGGTACAATGGCACCGTGTCAAAGCATTGTCACTGGCGCTCCGCCAAGAAGTGCTATTGGCGCGATGTGACGAAGTTTAACTTCCTAACACGGAGATCGCTGCCAATTGGTGCGGCACCTCCATGGGTCTCCGATCGTGGGGCAGCTTGCACAGAGCGGACTCGAACCCAGAATCTCTAGTTGAACAGCTAGCACTCGATGCAGTGCTTAGACACTGCGCCATTCTAATGATGTAATTGATTAACCAACACTTCAAGTAAAGTGTTACGGATTGGAGTAGATACCTGTGTTCGCGTGCATGGAGGAGCAGCCTGCGTGTTCGAGGACCTCCAGCTCTACCAGACTGTCCGCCGGAGGAGGAGCGCGGAGCCTTCAGAGACTTGGACCTCTTCCCTGAGCTACACGTTCTCCAGCTCAGCATCACACCCGCAGACAGCTAGACAGAGAGACGAACTGCCCTTATTCCATAATGATCAGATAGAAGAGATAAAAAGCAGAAGATAAGCCTAAGGAGGCACAACCTAGATCAGTGTCACTAGTCCTAGTTCCCAAGAGCATGAGTGTACAAGGCTTTTGTTTCAGCCTAACAGTGGCTTGAATAATGAGCCACTCACTGGGTCTTGAGTAATTGAAGCAGTTGTGTTTTATAGTGCTGGACTAGAGTAAAAAGCTGGCAGACCTGACTAGTGACCACTGTTTTTTAGTCTCCTTATTTAATTATATCCCATTTAGCAGACGCTTTTGTCAAGCGACTTACAAGTCGGCTGGGGCCACTACTTTTACATATGGGTGGCCCAGCGGGAATCGAACCACGACGCTTGGGCGTTGGCAGAGCGCCATGCTCTAGCCGACTGAGCTCACACAGACGCACTCTTC
>NW_019957677.1:14258-48905 GCF_002910315.2 Salvelinus sp. IW2-2015 | reverse complement strand
TAACGTTCGGTAGCCCTGCCCCCTGGTAAACAGTGTATGATCGCTGGATGATTCGTTTTAAGTCTAATACTGCGGGTAATGGAGTCGCCAATGACTAGGGTTTTCAATTTGTCAGAGCTAATGGTGGGAAGCTTCGGCGTCTCAGACCCCGTAATGGGAGGAGTAGATACAAGAAAGGCTCGGCCTCAGACTCCGACTCGCTGCTTAATGGGGAAAACCGGTTGAAAGTTTCTGTCGGCTGAATGAGCGACACCGGTTGAGCATTCCTACAGCATTTCCCTCCAGAAGCCATGAGAAAGTTGTCCGGCTGTGGGGACTGTGCGAGGGGATTTATACTACTATCTGTACTTACTGGTGGCACAGACGCAGAAAGTTTCATCCTTTCCTACACTGAAATTACCCTTGCCTAACGATTGCGTCTGAAGCTGGGCTTGCAGCACAGCTATCCTCGACGTAAGGCGATCGTTCTCTTGTATATTATGAGTACAGCGACTGCAATTAGAAGGCATCATGTTAATGTTACTACTTAGCTTCGGCTTTTGAAGGTGCTGACGAACCATGTCCAGATAAAGCGTCCGGAGTGAAAAGTCAAATGGAGAAAAAAAATTAAGTTGTGAGGGGAAAAACTAAAAATATAAACGGTAATTAAAAAGTAAAAACCGTAAAGTTGTCAGGTAGCAAAGTAAGGTTGCAACAAAACGCACAGCAACACGTCTGCAAGTTACAAGTTCAAGAGGAAGTGACGTTCTAACAAGAGCAATCATGGATGGGAGATGGATATGGCCTGCTTAAGCCTTTAGTAAAACATCATTTAACTGCTGTAATCACACTTAAATCCCTGGACTGTTGTGAGGAAACAAATGTGGGAGACCTAGAGGCTCAAAGCCTCACATTAGGTCTCTTTTCTCTGATATATCAATGATGTTGCTCTTGCTGCGGGCGATTCCCTGATCCACCTCTACGCAGACGACACCATTCTGTATACTTCTGGCCCTTCCTTGGACACTGTGCTATCTAACCTCCAAACGAGCTCAATGCCATACAACACTCCTTCCGTGGCCTCCAACTGCTCTTAAACGCTAGTAAAACCAAATGCATGGTTTTCAACCGTTCGCTGCCTGCACCCGCCTGCCCGACTAGCATCACCACCCTGGACGGTTCCGACCTAGAATATGTGGACATCTATAAATACCTAGTGTCTGGCTAGACTTAAACTCTCCTTCCAGACTCATATTAAACATCTCCAATCCAAAATCAAATCAAGAATCGGCTTTCTATTTCGCAACAAAGCCTCCTTCACTCACGCCGCCAAACTTATCCTAGTAAACTGACTATCCTACCGATCCTCGACTTCGGCGATGTCATCTACAAAATAGCTTCCAATACTCTACTCAGCAAACTAGATGCAGTTTATCATAGTGCCATCCGTTTTGTTACTAAAACACCTTATACCACCCACCACTGCGACCTGTATGCTCTAGTCGGCTGGCCCTCGCTACATATTCGTCGCCAGACCCACTGGCTCCAGGTCATCTATAAGTCCATGCTAGGTAAAGCTCCGCCTTATCTCAGTTCACTGGTCACGATAACAACACCACCGTAGCACGCGCTCCAGCAGGTATATCTCACTGATCATCCCAAAAGCCAACACCTCATTTGGCCGCCTTTCCTTCAGTTCTCTGCTGCCTGTGACTGGAACGAATTGCAAAAATCGCTGAAGTTGGAGACTTTTATTTCCCTCACCAACTTTAAACATCTGCTATCTGAGCAGCTAACCGATCGCTGCAGCTGTACATAGTCCATCTGTAAACAGCCCACCCAATTTACCTACCTCATCCCCTTACTGTTTTTATTTATTTACTTTCTGCTCTTTGCACACCAGTATCTCTACTTGCACATGATCATCTGATGATTTATCACTCCAGTGTTAATCTGCTAAATTGTAATTATTCGCTCCTATGGCCTATTTATTCCTACCTCCTCATGCCTTTTGCACACAATGTATATAGACTCATTTTTTCCCCTACTGTGTTATTGACTTGTTTATTGTTTACTCCATGTGTAACTCTGTGTTGTTGTCTGTTCACACTGCTGCTTTATCTTGGCCAGGTCGCAGTTGTAAATGAGAACTTGTTCTCAACTAGCCTACCTGGTTAAATAAAGGTGAAATAAAAAAAWTWAAAGATGTGATCGGGAAACACACTTGCATCTCTCTCTGAATGTATGAAAGCTACAGTTCCATGATGCCACATACCTCGTGTGTCTGGCCATGTTCACTACCCAGCTAGCACATAATGTTCTGAGAACCATTTGCTTTTTACAGCTTGGTGAGAGTATGGTTAAAATATGGTTATTTTSCATACAACCTTCCCACCTTCCTACACACAATACCCCATAATGTCAAAGTGGAATTCTGATTTTCAAATTTTGGACAAATTCCTAAAAAATGAAAAGCTGAAATGTCTTCAGTCAATAAGTATTCAGCCCCTTTGTTACGGCAAAGCTAAATACGTTCAGGAGTAAAAATGTGCTTAACAAGTAACATAATAAGTTGCATAGACTCAATCTGTGTGAAATAATAGTGTTTAACATGATTTTTGAATGACTACCTCATCTCTGTACCCCACAGATGCAATTATCTGTACGGTCCCTCAGTCGAGCAGTGAATTTCTAACACACATTCAACCACAAAGACCAGGAGGGTTTACCAATGCCTCGCAAAGAAGGGAACCTATTGGTAGATGGGAAGAAAAAAAAGCAGACATTGAATGTCTTGAGTCAATAAGTATTCAACCCCTTTGTTATCCTATTGAGCATGATGAAGTTATTAATTACACATTGGATGGTGTGACAATACACCCAGTAACTACACGATACAGTAACTACTTTCCTAACTCAGTTGCCGGAGAGGAAGGAAACCGCTCAGGGATTTCACCACGAGACCAATGGTTACTTTAAAACAGTTTCAACATTGTAGTTACTCTACAATGCTAACCTAATTGATAGAGTGAAAAGAAGGAAGCCTGTACAGAATAAAAAATATTCAAAAACATGCATACTGTTTGCAACAAGACACTAAAGTAATACTGCAAAAAATGTGGCAAAGCAATTCACTTTTTGTCCTGTATACAAAGTGTTATGTTTGGGGCAAAACATATTACTGAGTACAACTTCATATGTTCAAGCATAGTGATGGCTGCATCATGTTATGGGTATACTTGTAATCGTTAAGGCCTGGGGTGTTTTTCAGGATAAAAAAAKAAACGGAATGGAGCTAAGCACAAGCAAAATCCTAGAGAAAAACCTGGTTAAGTCTGCTTTCCACCAGACACTGGGAGATTAATTAACCTTTCAGCAGGACAATAACCTAAAACACAAGGCCAAATCTACACTGGAGTTGCTTACCAAGAGGACAGTGAATGTTCCTAAGTCGTCGAGTTACAGTTTTGACTTAAATGTACTTGAATTTCTATGGCAAGACCTGAAAATGGTTGTCTAGCAATGATCAACAACCAGTTTGACAGAACTAGTGCTAGCTGGGTAAGTACTGAAACACCCTCTGGGCCATTTTCACTAACTACTGTAACATCCTCTGGGTAGCAGGGAGGTAACTTACTAGACTAGATCATAGTTGCCTCAGATTCCTGCGGGACAGAAAGATGATTGACTGTAATGTGTGGGTGTTATGTTCCCCAGTTTCTGTGTTGTTGTGGGTTTGTATGTATGTGTATGTATTTCAGGAAATGGCTTCCTGGATTCCCCCAAGCAGCTGATTGGTCGGCCCCATTGCAGATTGGAGCTGACCCCGTTAACCTAAGCTAGCATTGTTATTCAAAGTCTTATTGAAACATGTTCTCAGAATGTTAATTCATTATCTTCAAATAACCTATAATTTACATTCTCTGAACATTAATAAAACCTCCCAGGAAAACAATCACGGAACCACAGTAAAACGTTCTAAGAACATCCCTGCAACCTAAAAATTAAGTTCCCAGAACTGCCGAAATGTTCACTTCTGTTCGAAGAACGATTTAAAAAAGCATTCCTCTTTACTAGTCAGGTAACTTATGAGACTAGATCATAGTTGCCTCAGATTCCTGCAGGACAGAAAGATGATTGACTGTGATGTGTGGGTGGTGTCAATTTAGACACAGTGTCGGCCACATTGAAGTTTCCAATATTTTAAAACACATAGGCTCGTCCACATTGAAGTTGTCATTACATCTAAGTATGGGGTCATTGGAATCTGGTCTCATATTTTAACTTCAAGGAAAAATACACTCAAAAATGTTATTTTGGTATTTTTGTCATTAGTCCACTGTTGATTCAGTACCAAAATGTTTTGCAAGACAAGTTTTCTTAGTTGACCCTCGGATCCCGATCAGTCGGTCTGAAATTCTTAGTTGACCCTTGGATCCCAGGTCGGATCCTGCTCGGTGGCCATAGACCTTGGGTCTGTGTGAAAATGTGAAATACGGACCAGTTTCAAAATTATATTTGAAGAGTTTGAATGATGTATGAATGGTTGTGCAACACTTTTGAATGTGKGTCAAAAGGGAAATAAAATGTTTTTTCGCCCATCTACCGGTCGTCCCCGCCTCCCGCTAGCCAGCAGGTGGGAGGCTGGGGTGTCAGCGTGCGCTAGCTAGCTTGATAGTTAGCGACACCGTGTGCTAGCTTGATAGTTAGCCATCACCCGGTGTCGCCTCCCGTCTGCTGTGTAACGGAGTCCCCTTTAGGACTAGCTGACTCCCTTGCAAAAAAAGATTGCCGTTTTGAAACAGCAGTAAAAGTGCAGTAACTGCAGTCGACTGTGGTATTTTGGATGCAGTATAATTACTGCAGTAAAAAAACTATTATTTTGGATGCAGTATTTGCAGCATACTGCAGTTATACTGCACTATGACTGCAATCTTTTTTGTAAGGGCAAAGTTACCACACAGTGTCCTTCGCTACCCGCCTGCCGAACACCTGCTTTCACCATTGTTAACAGAACTGTGGGAAAACAGCGCGAAGAACACTGTCTACCGGTGTACAGCTAGCTAGCTATCATTGTTGTCCCCGCCCCTTCTTCTGTGGGGTTTATAGGCTGTTGGCATCCAACATTATTGTGCATTAATTTTAGGGCTAGGCGTCCCACTAGCGGGGCAACTTCCGGTGAATCTGGAGGGCGCGCAATTCAAATAAATAATCATAAAAATTATGGATATTAAACATTTAGGTATTTAAGTGTCTTACATCGGTTGAAAGCTTAAATTCTTGTTAATCTAACTGCACTGAACAATTTAGAGTAGCTATTACAGTGAAAACAAACTTCAAAGTGTTTTCTTTCCAATAGTACCAATTATATGCATATCCTGGCTTCAGGGTCTGAGCAACAGTCAGTTTACTTTGGGCACGTCATTCAGGCGGAAATTGAGAAAAAAGGGGCCTAGCCCTAAGTTAACAGCACCTTCTGTACTGGAGCACCCTCACCTCCCGCCAGTCCTAACTTAAAAACTGACCAATAGAAGTATAAAGAGGGTTTCCTGCAGATRCAGAAATGCCCACATGCAGGAATCACCTGAAATGCGGGCTGCAATTGCACCCTTCTCACTTGTTGTGGGATAGGAGGAGGATGCAGCGGAAAGGAGTGATAGTAGGCCCTGTAACATGAGTTTCTGAAACATGAAGTCGTTCTTTGCCTGTATGAAGAATAAACTGAATGAAAGAAAGTACAGGGAGGAAAAACCGACAGGGAAATCGTCTATATGAGTCTCCCCTGTGAGCGAAATGACCCAAAAAATTTGACATCCATCGGCGTCGGGCGGTGCTCACATGGTCATTTAAATACATTGGATACTGAAGGGAAAAAGGTCGGTGCTGCTCTTGGCTCATATTTTCAAGACCTGAGCTATTAATGACTTGAGTCAAGTGTGATATTTGTCAGCATAAAGCTGAGTGACTCACTCATACACTAGTTTTCTGGCTTCAGTCCAAAATAAATATGCTGTACTATAATGCAGAGTTACCGACACATTCTTTGTGATCATCTTTAATAAATACAATTGTTGACCGATTTAAACTGCCCATGTCGTGTGTGAGAGAGGTAGATTGATAGCCTATCTAGGCTAGAGAAAATATTGTATCCTAATGTTGAAAGGCTGCCARTGTATTGACTGTGTAAGTCAAGGTGGATAGGAATAAGAAATATCAGGACAACTTCTCTCTTCACTTACGAATCTTTAATTAACTCTCCAGATGGTAGGCTACATGTTCTCTAGTATTCAGACCTSACATCASACCGAGCACTGTGCGCCGTGGCATGGATTATTATTATCAAATCAATCAAAACCAATCTCAGGCTGTGTAGACTAATACTATAAAGCATATCTAYATTTACTTTAGAACAAAAATATAGGCTATTATAATGAGTTAGACCTGAGTTAGGCCTATAGAAATAGCATACCAAAATCTATTTATAWCCCTCTATAACACACAACACTCATCGCTGTACTACTTAAGTCGTTTTTTGGGGGGGTATCTGTACTTTACTTTAATATTTATATTTTTGACAACTTTTACTTCACTACCTTCCTAAAGAAAATATTTTACTCCATACACTTTTCCTGACAACCAAAAGTACTCTGTACATTTKTAATGCTTAGCAGGTCAAATGCTCAAGTTTAACAAGAGAACACGTGCTCATCCCTACTACCTCTGGTCTGAATGACACGCTAAACACACATATATCTTTTGTAAATGTCTGAATGTTGGAGTGTGGCCCTGGCTAACCGTAAATAAATATAAAATGGAAATTGTGCCATCTGCTTTGCATAAGGAATTTTAAATGATTTATAATTGTACTTTTACTTTTGATACTTAAGTATATTTAAAACCAAATACTTTTAGACTTTTATTTTCACTTTTACTTGAGTGACTTAATATTAATAAGGTATCTATACTTTTACTCAAGTGTGACAATTGGGCACTTTTTCCACCACTGCATAGCGGGAATACTAATTTAGACCTACAAATCCTAATCGTTGGGAATGCAGATGGGATAACTCAATATGTTATATTTCAATAGTACATCCACCACCACAGAGTGGCAGTAGCTAGCTTTTGTCACAGTCATACACACAAATTATTAACTTGCTAATGCCGAAGAAGAGATGTACATTTCCGGCTATGTAGCTTTGTCGCAAAGGTTCCACTTTCCGCACGTGTTCAACCAGGTGCACTTGTTTTTCTTTACGAGTTTTATCAAATTTGATTTACGTAGCAGGCTAGCTAGACTATTTGGTGAACTATCATATGTTATGTAGCCGCTAAGCCAGCTAGCTATAGTAGCTAGCCAGCTAGCCTATAGTAGCTAGCCAGCTAGTATAGTAGCTAGCCAGCTAGCTATAGTAGCTAGCCAGCTAGCTATAGTAGCTAGCCAGCTAGCTATAGTAGCTGCATGCTAGCTATAGTAGCTAGGCTAGCTAGCTATAGTAGCTTAGCAGTAGCTATAGTAGCTAAGCTAGCTATAGTAGCTAAGCCAGTTAGCTATAGTAGCTAGCCAGCTAGCTATAGTAGCTAACTAGCTAGTTAGCTTATAGTAGCTAGCTATGTTTAGCTATAGTAGCTAGCTAGTTATCCCAACATTGATCACACTTGTGCCCGTATGTACGAAAAAGTCAACTTGTGTTTTCATATGCACGTATTTTGCTAATCGAATTATGGTAACTAGTTAACGTTACATAGCTGCTAACGTTCATGCCTATCCATGCTGTCACATTTAGGAAACAATGGAAAACATTAATCTTGTCTTTCTCTTACAGATAGAGAAAATAGGTTAAGTTGCAGCCACCATGCTGGGGACTTTAACATCCACCAAACAAGAGGCAAGTGAGAATTCCATATTGCTTGAGATGTCTCGAGTATCCCCTCTTCTATTTGAAGAAACTCCTGAATTAATCTCATCAGTGGCACCTGATACAGTCGAGGGATGCAAAAAAAAAAAGAAGAAGAAGACTAAAGTACTCTCTGAACAGGGACCAGAAGAACCGGCAATTGAGCATAATCTAAAGGATGGTCACGAGTTGACAGAACCTAAACATAAAGAGCAAACAGTGACCGAGCTGGAAGTGGTGGAGAAAGGGAGGAAGAAACTCAAAAAAGGAAAGCAAAAGAAGCAGCAACATGTTATTAAAGATGAMATGGRGGTACCAGATCCTGAGGAACAAACTAGTGGGAAAACAAAGAAAAAGTCAAAGAATCTTCAAACRCAACAGGTGGGAGCGGAGGGAGTGACTGCTGATGAGAAGAATATGAATAGCCGGAAGAAAAAGAGAAAACATAATGACATTGAGCCAGAACGGGGGATAGACTGTGTCCTCTCAAAGTCTGCAGTAGATGTTTCAGCTGTAACTGCACCAGATGAGGCCAGAAAGAGTAAGAAGAAGCACAAGAACAGACAAACAGAACTTGAAGAGGGAGCGGAAAGCCGTCGGACAGTTTCAACAACAGCAGAGGATCCAGAAATCATAGAACTGCACACTGAAACAGTCAAGAGAGGTGAAAGTATGGTAACTGAGGCAGAGGAGAATGTAAAAGAGAAGAGGAAACAAAAGAAGAAAAAACACAGAGAGAGTGAACTGAATGATTGTCCAGATAAAGCAGACCTTCCAGGTATAAAAGAACAAACTGAAAGAAAATTGAAGTCAAAGAGGTSGAAAACAGATGGAGGGTCTACAGCTGTGGAGGGCAGCGGGAGAAAGAAAAAACGCAGCAGAGAGTCAGACAAGGGAATGGACAGTGTCCACTCTGCAGAAGGTGTTTTGGATTTAGCTGTTCCAAATGTCAACAGGACTCATGATGCTGGAACAAACGGTGAGACAGAGGGCGCCCATTCAACCATGGTTGAGACAGGGACCCAACACAACAAACCCAGCCTAAAGGAAGAAACTCAAAGGTGAGTAGAAGGAAACCTGGTTCACTTGTATTGAAGTGTGAATCTAGTGTATTTTGAAAGAGTGATTTCCTAAGTGAACACAACCATTGACAGTAAGGCAATTCCACAATAAGAGTGATGCTGAGACTCAGATTTTTCATTTTAATGTATGCCCAACAAAAACCAATGTTTGCAAAGTTAAACGAACCATAGAACTCTAGGCACAATGATGACTTTTAACCATTTCCACTGAACATTTTACGAACACTCATTTAAGCTACTTGTTGAACAGTGCAGATGCAAAGATTGGTTACAGAATGAGTGCACCAGCTGCACAAACCCTCATTCTGTTACCAACCCTCATTTTCAACTAAATGTGTTTTTGTAAAATTTTCTGTCGAACTTTAACTTTGCAATCATTGGTTTTTGTTTGACATTTTTAAAGTGAAATCTGAGTCCCCGCATCACTCTGTTACTGTGGAGTCGCCCAGAGGCATTTGCTGGTGAAAACCAGACATTTTGTGAATGCGGTGTACCAGAATATAATTTAGAATTTTCTCCCCTCACTATGCTACAGTGTGGACGACTGGCAGGCTCTGAATGATCTCAAAGATTTCATTCCCAATGTTGAGTCAAAGTCGGTTGCCGAGATCCATAAGATGATCAAGTATGATCTTGATCGATTCAGGGAATTCCGAAGACAAGGTAAGCTTATTCTTCAGTCACTCATGGTTCAATATTTTTGAGCGTTAATCACGCCGGTATGTAACATTGTAGCAATGATATGTAAGATGTTACTGTGTTTAGAGATGAGACTGAATGTATTATCATATGTTTTATCATTTTAGACCTAACCAGTTGAATCGTCTGTTGTTCCCAGGCCTTTCCCTGCGAAGTGGAAGATTCAGTACGCAGGAGAACGAACGAATCAAGAGTAACGTCTACGACTTCCTGGCTCTCACTGGGATTCAGAGTGGCTCTAAGCTCTTCCATCCACAGCGCTTCAAAGAGGAAGAAGCAAATATCAAGCAATTGAAGAGGCAGCACAGATTCCATGAAATAATAGGTGTGTCGTATTGTAGCAAGGTTCATTCGATTAGAGCACTTTCTGACAAGTTTTATCCACATTACATCCCTGTTCTTCAGCATTGTCTACAGTGGTCAAAAAAATGTGCTTAGGAATTTCCCAGAAAACTGATCTCACCTCTTGTTGTTCCAGGTGAAGGAATACCCAGGCCTTGGCATCAAGTCTATATACGTGGGAGGAAAATATTTGATGGCAGCAACTACAAGGGCAGGTGAGACGGGGCTCGTTACTATAAGGAAATGACCCTCACGGTCATAAACGGCTATGATGGCTATACATTATGTTGCCTCTATATACAGTGTACGGAAGTATAGTAATACTGAATTGACATTTTCTTTAGTGTTCACAACTGTGCTCTTGTTCTGGTATGAACCACTTTATGGTTTGCTAACATTTACAGACACATTGAGGCACTTTGAATGCTTATTTCCTTGATTTCCTTACCGAAGGTTCACCAAAGAAGAACTTCACTCTTTGAAAAAACTGCAGACGTTGCACGGCAACAAGTGGGCGGCGATCTCGGMGTTGACTGGCCGAAGCGGATCGTCCCTAGAGAAACGTTTCGCTCAAATGTGTAAGTCGTTGGGAACTGGAATCCGCATAACTCATCGCCACTGTTCGCTCCCCAGCGCCTTAGTTATTGTTTTTGTCTTGTTGATGAAACAGAAGAGAGGAATATCCAGCATCGTGGTACATTTTTTTTTATCACAGTACATATTCTGCAGTTCTATCACGCATGCAATGATGGCCGAAGGAAAATAACTGTGGTGTGTTTGAAGTAACTTTGTTGTTGTTGTAATATCCCAAACAAATGTGGGAGTGTCACCAAGTACTGATTACAGCTTTAATATATTGACTCTGACATCCTTGCCGGACATCCTGYTCCACTTATCTTTTTGGGAAAATGGTTGTTAGCTTTGTATGACCTGGGGCAATACTACCGCTTTGTTTGGTGTGTATTTCTCAGCTGCAAACAGAGGCGCGTGGACCGAGGAAGAACTGAAAAGACTAATGGAAGCTGTGCGGAAGCACCTGGTGGGACAGGCAGAGCCTGGCAGTGGACCAGCCACCGTCAGGAAAGACAAACTGTACAACAACATCCCCTGGACAGATGTGTGCCAGGCGGTTGAAACGCGCCACTGGTCCCAGTGTCGAATAAAATGGTGGGCAGGGAGTTTGGTTTATTTTGTAACATTACTCCTCATTCTCATTGAATTGTTTACAACAAACGTTCAGATTCAGAACTTTTGTCTGACTTTTTAGACTGTGTCTTTGATTTTATTTTTCCAGGTTGGCTGTTTTGAAGCACAAAATGGCATATGGACAACCAGTATTCAGTGGCGGCACAACATCCTTACAAGGCAAAGTGGATTTGATCAAAGCGTAAGTGTGTTGATTTCCATTCAATCTATGCGATGGTGAATCTGTTTTTTTGCTACTTTGTTTTTAGATTTATTAGCCCAGTCTAGTGTCGTTGATTTGGACCTTTCTGAACTGTTCTGATACACAGGACAAAAGGTAGACTTTTGGTCCTGATATTTGCATGTGAAATTGTTGCATGGTGAATTTTTATCCATGTCATTTTTGACCTTTAAGGTTGAATGCAAAGCAGATAGAAGATGCTGCAGATATCGACTGGGAAGAAATTGCTTACACAATTGGGTAAGAGGTTGTTATTAAACACAGATTGTGGTTTTAGACAATGTGTCATAGATGACATTGTTGTGTTTATTATGTGACATTTTCACTGAGGGAGGTTTGTATTGGGTTAGTATTCACTTTTAGGATTGTCTAAGTCTTTGAATACAACACTGAGATCAATGCATGACAAAGCCTTTACACGTGTTTTCCATCTTCTAGGAGTGTGGAATGCAACAGTACATGTCAGTGTGATGTAATGCAGTGCTATGTGCTAACATTTATATGTATTTATTTTAAGGAATGTCACGCCGCACTACATTCAGACACACTACTACAGGCTAAAGGTAGCCAACGTTCCGTTGTGGCAGAGCATGTCCTTCTGTGGTAGGTGTAAGCTACTGTCATAAACACTATCCTCTTATTTTACAGAGTAGGACAGTGGAGAGGACAGAAACAGCGAAGTAGATGGTAGAGGAGCGCGAGAGGACTGGGTCAGATTCAAACCCAGGCTCACAGCAGTAGTACACAGTACCTGGGAGCCCGAGGCAGCGGCTTAGACCACTGGACCACCCAATATTCTCTATCGCTACGTTTTTAGCATTTCGTTAGAATAGTTAAGCGTGAATCACTATGATGACGTTGTTTATTTTTTTTAAACTGTATTTWACTWGGCAAGTCAGGTAAGAACAAATTCTTATTTTCAATGACGGCCTAGGAACAGTGGGTTAACTGCCTTGTTCAGGGGCAGAACGACAGATTTTTACCCTGTCAGTTCGGTGATTCGATCTTGCAACCTTTCGGTTACTGGTMCAACACTCTAACCACTAGGCTACCTGCCGCCCCRGAAATAAAGGGAGAGGAAATGTTGCTATGTCCCCCTTGACCGTACTATTTAAATATAATGATACTTTGGGGAAGAGATCTTTGATATAGTCCCAAATCACACCTATTCCCTTTAAAGTGCACTCCTTTTGACCATGGGCCCTGGTCAAAAATAGCACACTATATAGGGACTAGAGTGCCGTTAATTTCTATGTGTTTTCTTTTCAGAGATCATCGACTTCCTCAACAGTAGAGTTCTCCCCAATTTTGAAGAGCAACTCCAAGTTCTGATAAAATCAGGAGAGATGGTGTCAAGAAACGATCCTCAAGAGCTCTTCCTCCTCTCTGAGATCTTTGATAATGAGGACAGCACCTAATACAGCGAGGTTCAGAACAGTTGATGAAAACAAAGCACATGGACCTTGCTTACGGTCCCTGTGGGGGTAACTGTATGCCCCTCTGTCCCTAAATTAAGGATTCAGCTCATTCATTGAGGTTAATGACGATCAACTTATTTGTAATTAAATGTTAGTTTGGTTTTCTGTAAGATATTACAATGTCATCACCATTAATTCACTTTGAATTAATGCATTTTGTGGGGGGGGGAAAGTTAGTACTCGTGACCAGTTGTGTAATTGTTTTGTGTTTGCAAAATCTGACTGAGGTGACATTTTTATTGTCCTTTTTCTATTTTTGAGAATAAATGTCTCCTGGCTTCTAGTTGCTCTGTCTTGATTGGCCRGTCTTCATCCATTGCGAGCATGTTTATGAAAATCACTAAACCAAAGCCTCATAGCTATTGACTACAATTAACAGAGCTGACAACTGGTGTTGAGCATCATACATTTTATTTAGTTGTGTGAATGTACACTGCTCAAAAAAATAAAGGGAACACTTAAACAACACAATGTAACTCCATGTCAATCACACTTCTGTGAAATCAAACTGTCCACTTAGGAAGCAACACTGATTGACAATAAATTTCACATGCTGTTGTGCAAATGGAATAGACAAAAGGTGGAAATTATAGGCAATTAGCAAGACACCCCCAATAAAGGACTGATTCTGCAGGTGGTGACCACAGACCACTTCTCAGTTCCWATGCTTCCTGGCTGATGTTTTGGTCACTTTTGAATGCTGGCGGTGCTCTCACTCTAGTGGTAGCATGAGACGGAGTCTACAACCCACACAAGTGTCTCAGGTAGTGCAGCTCATCCAGGATGGCACATCAATGCGAGCTGTGGCAAGAAGGTTTGCTGTGTCTGTCAGCGTAGGGTGCCAGAGCATGGAGGCGCTACCAGGAGACGTGGAGGAGGCCGTAGGAGGGCAACAACCCAGCAGCAGGACCGCTACCTCCGCCTTTGTGCAAGGAGGAGCACACCAGAGCCCTGCAAAATGACCTCCAGCAGGCCACAACCTGAGCCACTTGTGGGTTGTAGACTCCGTCTCATGCTACCACTAGAGTGAGAGCACCGCCAGCATTCAAAAGTGACCAAAACATCAGCCAGGAAGCATAGGAACGAGAAGTGTCTGTGGTCACCACCTGCAGAATCACTCCTTTTTTGGGGGTGTCTTGCTAATTGCCTATAATTTCCACCTTTTGTCTATTCCATTGCACAACAGCATGTGAAATTTATTGTCAATCAGTGTTGCTTCCTAAGTGGACAGTTGATGTTCACAGAAGTGTGATTGACTTGGAGTTACATTGTGTGTTTAAGTGTTCCCTTTATTTTTTTGAGCAGTGTATTTGACTGCTTTGTTGAAGCGTTTCTGTCCACTGTCAGCATGTTTGATAGACATGACATACCCATGGGGTCGTTATGGAAACCTAGTCTGCACAAGATTCTCAAACAGGAATATCTGAACTCTGCTCAACAGGGCATGGTACAGAAGCAAAAGAACCCATGTCCCATTTATTACAAATGTAGTAATGTACTGCTAAAGAAACATGGGCTAACAGTATTAAGTGTGTAAGAAAAGGAAATTACATGAAGATTCTCTCTTCAAGAAACAGCAATAGTGTGAAGACATATTATCCATCACAAATTGGTATCCATGGGCAGTCTAACAGTTGAAAGGAAAGGGGATACCTAGCTATTGCACAAATGAGTCAAAGGTAAAAGGCTTTGGGTGAAGTTGCCACTAGGGGAAACCTCACCCTGGAGTGGTTCAGACATGCAGACCAGCCATGGTCTGTTCAAGGGGATCACTGCTCCAGTACCCATGGTCCCAGCCCAAGAACCAGCCAGTGAACGTGGGAGGCTCATGACCTTGCTTTAACTTCACTATGGGCGTACTGCCGTCCCGCTTGGTAGGGTCTGTCTCTATGTAACGAACAGCTGACCACAGAACAGGAAATAGGCAGGAGCAGTGAGGAAAGAAAGAACAGTTAATTTAACGAAACAGCACATTTAAGTTCCCGTTGGCACTTTTATCAGGTAATTATGTGATCTTGTTTGAAACACACCTTTGCTTACCTGAGGCTATACCCTCTGTCTTCTCCTCCTCATGAGCTTCACCTCCGATCCAAACAAAGATCTGAAGGGTACATGGAAAATGTTTAGCGAATCAACAGGGGTGCATTATTARCAAAGAAAACATAGGCACGTTCAGCAGGATGCAACGTTTCGGAACGTTCAGATCTAAATGTGCTATGTAGAACAAACAAGCCCCTCTGACATGTGGAATAAGGAATCGCGTTGGTTCTTTTCATGGCATTTCTACAATGTTCAGCTACTGAACGTGGCCCTGGTTGCATCTTGACAATCCCAATACTAGTCACCTGTTCCCAGGTGTCCAAGAGCATGACATCATCTGGGACCAGATCTTCTTGTGTCATCTCCCCAGGCACCTCTTCAATCTGTGGAAATAGTATTGTGGCATTTTGACAACGGGCCAGGTCAGTGCACATTCAGGAGGACAAGGAAATGGTTTCCCACACTGTAGGTATAAAATGTGGATCAAAGGCTATTTCATTCGCAGAGGAAACTGAATTTGTCCAAATGGATATTCAAATCATGTCAAAAATGTAAACAGGAATGGAGCAAAGTAAGCTGGAAAATGCTATACTACAGTTATAACAGGGCAGACTCACAACAAACTGGCCAGTTTTGTTGGAGCAGGCAAACAGGTGTGGTGGATGAACGTCCATTTTGTTTTTCAGTCTGGCTGAGGTACGGTAGTCTGCTTTACCTCCCAGAGCATCCCAAAAGTCATCTTGACACACAAACACAAACATACAATTGTGGATTTGGAAGAAGATRGAGCGGTTGGAAAAGCTTTGTCTTGTATCCTCAAAATCAGTAACATTCTGTGGCTATTGGCTAAACACCATTTCGTAGTGAATTCGACTGCTGACAGGGAACGTACCTGCTTCTTCACCCTCGGCCAGCTCTGAGGCCCCTWGAAGGTCACTTAGCTTTTGAGCTCCATGTTTCTCACTGTCAATTGTCCCCTTTCCCACCCATATGAAGGAGGGTGCCGGGGTCACCAGCACAAAGAYATCGTTGGAGTTCAGATTTGAGGCAGCAGCATCAACCTTGAGTGGAGAGAGGAAGAGWGGAGGCAGTGAAAATACTGTACACTGGAGGTACTAACTACAGTTCTGCCATGGCAAACGGACTGTAGTCATCTTCACCAAGACACCAACCATACATCACAATGGCTGGCTACTCAACTATCTACTGGGGTGTATTAGTGTAGTTTCGGCTTGTTTGCTTCCGTTTGGATCCTAGTGAATACACCCCAAGAGTAATCAAATAGGTGTACCTACGAAACATYCTTTATTGACCTCTCCCCACCTCACCTTCCATCTCCTGTTACTCACCTCTATGGCACGTGTGCAGCCAGCAGGGTTGGACCGCACCTGGAACAGCTGTGTGTCTGCAGCCTGGGCCTGGCCACCCTCTCTGGAGGTACCACCCTGGTGCACTACCATCGGCTGCCCCCTGAAAAGACTCATGAGGTGGGCGGGCTCCTTACCCTGGATAACCCGCACCTTCATCATGGTAGAAACAGACAGAAAATCATTGAGTGAGTCAGATACCTGGCTTTAAACCTTCCCTCATTTCATTTTACAGACCAATGCTCTGACCCTGTTGATATCCGTGTCTGAATCCTGGCTTAGGCAGGCCACCAAAAATTCTGAAATTTCCATCCCCAGCTACAACATTTTCTGTCAAGATAGAACCGCCAAAGGGGGCGGAGTTGCAATCTGCTGCAGAGATAGCCTGCAGAGTTCTGTCATACTATCAAGGTCTGTGCCCAAACAGTTYGAGCTTCTACTTTTAAAATTCCACCTTTCCAGAAATAATTCTCTCACTGTTGCCGCTTGTTATAGACCCCTCTCAGCCCCCAGCTGTGCCCTGGACACCATATACTGTATGAATTGATTGCCCCCATCTATCTTCAGAGTTTGTACTGTTAGGTGACCTAAACTGGGATATGTTTAGCACCCCGGCCGTCCTACAATCTAAACTAGATGCCCTCAATCTCACACAAATTATCAATGCACCCTAAATCCGTGAACATGGGCACCCTCATAGATATCATCCTTACCAATTTGCCCTCAAAATACACCTCTGCTGTCTTCAACCAGCATCTCAGCGATCACTGCCTCATTGCCTGTGTCCGTAATGGGCCCGCACTCAAACGACCACCCCCCATCACTGTCAAACGCTCCCTAAAAAACTTCAGTGAGCAGGCCTTTCTAATCGACCTGGCCCGGGTATCCTGGAAGGATATTGACCTCATCCTGTCAGTAGAGGATGCCTGGTTGTTCTTTAAAACCTCCTAGGGATCCCTTAACGCTCGAATCCCGTTAGCGGGATAGATTTGACAACATCCGGTGAAATTGCAGAGAGCCAAATTCAAACTACAGAAATATATAMATTTAACATTCATATAAATACAAGTTTAAATACATCAAAATAAAGCTTAACTTCTTGTTCATCCAGCCGCTGTGTCAGATTTCAAAAAGGCTTTACGGCAAAAGCACACCATTCGATTATCTGAGGACAGCGCCCCGCATACAAAAACATGAAAACCATTTTTCAACCAGGCAGGTGCGACACGAAAGTCAAAAATAGCGATATAATAAATGCCTTACCTTTGAAGATTTTCATCTTTTTGCAATCCCAAATGTCTCAGTGACACAATGAATGGTYGTTTTGTTCGATAAATTCCTTCTTTATATCCCCAAAATGTCAATTTATTTGGCGTGTTTGATTCAGAAATAAACCGKTCCCAAATCGCCCAACATGACTACAAAGTATCTAATAAGTTACCTGAAAACTTGGTCCAAACATTTCAAACAACGTTTCTAATCCAACTTCAGGTACCCTAAAATGTAAACAATCGATCAAATTTAAGACGGAATAAACTGTTTCCAATACAAGAGAAAAATAACGAGGAGCATGCTCCTGTTCACGCTGACCAAAAGACTTGAGTCCATCTGAGTGACACATGGAAAGAATAGGACTACTTCTTCATTTCTCAAAAGAAAAACATCGAACAATTTCTAAAGACTGTTGACATCTAGTGGAAGCCATAGGAACTGCAATCTGGGCCCGAATAAATCAGGTTTCCCATAGAAAAGCATTGGAAAACACAATGGCCTCAAAAAATGTTTTCCCTGGATGGATTGTGCTCAGTTCTGTTATACTCACATACATTATTTTAACAGTTTTAGAAACTTTAGAGTGTTTTCTATCCAATACTACCATGCATATGCATATCCTAGCTTCTGGGCCTGARTAACAGGCAGTTTACTTTGGGCACGCTTTTCATCCGGATGTGAAAATACTGCCCCCTAGCCTGAAGAAGTTAAAAGTGCTTTCCTCACCATCTTAAATAAGCATGCCCCATTTAAAAAATGTAGAACTAAGAACAGATATAGCCCTTGGTTCACTCCAGACTTGACTGCCCTTGACCAGCACAAAAACATCCTGTGGCGTACTGCATTAGCATCGAATAGCCCCCGAAAAATGCAACTTTTCAGGGAAGTCAAAAACCAATATACACAGTCAGTTAGGAAAGCTAAGGCTAGCTTTTTCAAACAGAAATTTGCATCCTGTAGCACTAATTCCAAAAAGTTTTGGGACACCGAAAAGTCCATGGAGAATAAGAGCACCTCCTCCCAGCTGTCTGAGGCTGAGGAAATACTGTCACCACCGATAAATCTACAATAATCGAGAATTTCAATAAGCATTTTTCTACGGCTGGCCATGCTTTCCACCTGGCTACCCCTACCCCGGCCAACAGCTCTGCACCCCTGCAGCAACATTCCCAAGCCCCTCCCACTTCTCCTTCACCTAAATCCAGATAGCTGATGTTTTGAAAGAGCGGCAAAATCTGGATCCCTACAAATCAGCTGGGCTAGGCAATCTGGACCCTCTCTTCCTAAAATGATCTGCCGAAATTGTTGCAACCCCTATTACTAGCCTGTACAACCTTTCTTTCGTATCGTCTGAGATCCCTAAAGATTGGAAAGCTGCCGTAGTCACCCCCCTCTTCAAAGGGGGAGACACTCTAGACCCAAACTGTTACAGACCTATAACCATCCTGCCCTGACTTTCTAAAGTCTTCGAAAGCCAAGTTAACAAACAGATCACCGACCATTTCGAATCCCACCGTACCTTCTCCACTATGCAATCTGGTTTCCGAGATGGTCATGGGTGCATCTCAGCCACGCTCAAGGTCCTAAACGATATCATAACTGCCATATATAAAAGACAGTACTGTGCAGCCGTTTTCAGCGACCAGGCCAAGGCTTTTGACTCTGTCAATCACCGCATTCTTATCGGCAGACTCAATAGCCTCGGTTTCTCAAATTACTGCCTCGCCTGGTTCACCAACTACTTCTCAGAATGAGTTCAGTGTGTCAAATCGGAGGGCCTGTTGTCCGGACCTCTGGCAGTCTCTATGGGGGTGCCACAGGGTTCAATTGTCAGGCCTACTCTTTTCTCTGTATATATCAATGATGTCACTCTTGCTGCTGGTGATTCTCTGATCCACATCTACGCATATGACACCATTCTGTATACATTTGGCCCTTCCTTGAACACTGTGTTAACAAAYCTCCAAACGAGCTTCAATGCCATACAACACTCCTTCCGTGGCCTCCAACTGCTCTTACATGCTAGTAAAACTAAATGCATGCTCTTCAACCGATTGCTGCCCGCACCTGCCTGCCCGCCTAGCATCACTACTCTGGATGTTTCTGACTTAGAATATGTGGACAACTACAAATACCTAGGTGTCTGGTTAGACTGTAAACTCTCCTTCCAGACTCACATTAAGCATCTCCAATCCAAAATTAAATTTAGAGTCAGCTTACTATTTCACAACAAAGCCTCCTTCACTCATGCTGCCAAACGTACCCTCGTAAAACTGACTATCCTACCGATCCTTGACTTCGGCGATGTCATTTACAAAATAGCCTCCAACACTCTACTAAGCAAATTGGATGTAGTCTATCACAGTGCCATCCATTTTGTCACCAAAGCCCCATATACTACCCACCACTGCGACCTGTATGCTCTCATTGGCTGGCCCTCGCTACATATTCGTCACCAAACCCACTGGCTCCAGGTCATCTATAAGTCTTTGCTAGGTAAAGCCCCGCCTTATCTCAGCTCACTGGTCACCATAGCAACATCCACCCGTCGCACGCGCTCCAGCAGGTATATTTCACTGGTCATCCCCAAAGCCAACACATACTTTGGCCACCTTTCCTTCCAGTTCTCTGCTGCCAATGACTGGAACGAATTGCAAAAATCACTGAAGCTGGAACTCATATCGTCCCTCACTAACTTTAAGCATCCGCTGTCAGAGCAGCTTACCGATCACTGTACCTTACACAGCCCATCTGTAAATAGCACACCCAACTACCTCATCTCCATATATTTATTTATTTTCTCTCTTTTGCACCCCAGTATCTCTCTTGCACATCATCACTTGCACATCTATCACTCCCGTGTTAATGCTTAATTGTATTATTTCGCCATTATGGCCTATTTATTGCCTTACCTCCCTAACCTTACTACATTTGCACACACTGTATATAGATTTTCTTTTGTGTTTTTGACTACATTTACATTTAAGTCATTTAGCAGACGCTCTTATCGAGACGACTTACAAATTGGTGCATTCACCTTATGATATCCAGTGGAACAACCACTTTACAATAGTGCATCTTACTCTTTTAAGGGGAGAGGGGTTAGAAGGATTACTTTATCCTATCCTAGGTATTCCTTAAAAGGTGGGGTTTCAGGTGTCTCCGGAAGGTGGTGATTGACTCCGCTGACGCTGCGTGAGGGAGTTTGTTCCATTGGGGTGCCAGAGCACGACAGTTTGACGATGGATGCGTAGGACTGTACTTCCTCAGAGTAGAGGAGAGCGAGCAGCAGAGAGTGGTCGATGAGCCTTGTTTGGGTGTAGGCCTGATCAGAGCCTGAAGGTACGGAGGTGCCGTTCCCCTCACAGCTCCGTAGGCACAACCATGGTCTTGTAGCGGATGCGAGCTTCAACTGGAAGCCAGTGGAGAGAGCGGAAGGAGCGGGTGACGTGAGAGAACTTGGAAGGTTGAACACCAGACGGCTGCGGCGTTCTGGATGAGTTGTAGGGGTTTAATAGCACAGGCAGGGAGCCCAGCCAACAGCGAGTTGCAGTAGTCCAGACGGGAGATGACAAGTGCCTGGATTAGGACCTCGCTGCTTCCTGTGTGAGGCAGGTCGTACTCTGCGAATGTTGTAGAGCATGAACCTACAGGAACGGTCACCGCCTTGATGTGAGTTGAGAACGACAGGTGTTTGTCCAGGATCACGGCAAGGTTCTTAGCACTCTGGGAGGAGGACACAATGGAGTTGTCAACCGTGATGGCGAGATCATGGAACGGCAGTCCTTCCCCGGAGGAAGAGCAGCTCCGTCTTGCCGAGGTTCAGCTTGAGGTGGTGATCCGTCATCCACACTGATATGTCTGCCAGACATGCAGAGATGCGATTCGCCACCTGGTTATCAGAGGGGGGAAAGGAGAAGATTAATTGTGTGTCGTCTGCATAGCAATGATAGGAGAGACCATGTGAGGATATGACAGAGCCAAGTGACTTGTGTATAGCGAGAATAGGAGAGGGCCTAGAACAGAGCCCTGGGGGACACCAGTGGTGAGAGCACGTGGTGCGGAGACAGATTCTCGCCACGCCACCTGGTAGGAGCGACCTGTCAGGTAGGACGCAATCCAAGCGTGGGCCGCGCCGGAGATGCCCAGCTCGGAGAGGTGGAGAGGAGATCTGGTTCACAGTATCAAAGGCAGCCGATAGGCTATAGGATGAGAGCAGAGGAGAGAGAGTTAGCTTTAGCAGTGCGGAGCGCCTCCGTGACACAGAGAAGAGCAGTCTCAGTTGAATGACTAGTCTTGAAACCTGACTGATTTGGATCAAGAAGGTCATTCTGAGAGAGATAGCAGGAGAGCTGGCCAAGGACGGCACGTTCAAGAGTTTTGGAGAGAAAAGAAAGAAGGGATACTGGTCTGTAGGTGTTGACATCGAGGATCGAGTGTAGGTTTTTCAGAAGGGTGCAACTCTCGCTCTCTTGAAGACGGAAGGGACGTAGCCAGCGATCAAGGATGAGTTGATGAGCGAGGTGAGGTAAGGGAGAAGGTCTCCGGAATGGTCTGGAGAAGAGAGGAGGGATAGGGCAAGCCAGTGTTGGGGGGCGGCCGGCCGTCACAAGACGCGAGATTTCATCTGGAGAGAGAGGAGAAAGAGGTCAAAGCACAAGGGTAGGGCAGTGTGAGCAGAACCAGCGGTGTCGTTTGACTTAGCAAACGAGGATCGGATGTCGTCGACCTTCTTTTCAAATGGTTGACGAAGTCATCCGCAGAGAGGGAGGAGGGGGGAGGAGGGAGGGAGGATTCAGGAGGGAGGAGAAGGTGGCAAAGAGCTTCCTAGGGTTAGAGGCAGATGCTTGGAATTTAGAGTTGGAAAAGTGGCTTTAGCAGCAGAGACAGAAGAGAGAATGTAGAGAGGAGGGAGTGAAAGGATGCCAGGTCCGCAGGGAGGCGAGTTTTCCTCCATTTCCGCTCGCTGCCCGGAGCCCTGTTCTGTGAGCTCGCAGTGAGTCGTCGAGCCACGGAGCAGGAGGGAGAGACCGAGCCGGCCTGGAGAATAGGGGACATAGAGAGTCAAAGGATGCAGAAAGGAGAGAGGAGGGGTGTGAGAGGCAGAATCAGGAATAGGTTGGAGAAGGTTTGAGCAGAGGGAAGAGATGATAGGATGGAAAGAGAGAGTAGCGGGGGAGAGAGAGCGAAGGTTGGGACGGCGCGATACCATCCGAGTAGGGGCAGTGTGGGAAGTGTTGGATGAGAGCGAGAGGGAAAAGGATACAAGGTAGTGGTCGGAGACTGGAGGGGAGTTGCAATGAGATTAGTGGAAGAAACAGCATCTAGTAAAGATGAGGTCAAGCGTATTGCCTGCCTTGTGAGTAGGGGGGAAGTGAGAGGGTGAGGTCAAAAGAGGAGAGGAGTGGAAAGAAGGAGGCAGAGAGGAATGAGTCAAAGGTAGACGTGGGGAGGTTAAAGTCACCAGAACTGTGAGAGGTGAGCCATCCTCAGGAAAGGAACTTATCAGGCGTCAAGCTCATTGATGAACTCTCCAAGGGAACCTGGAGGGCGATAAATGATAAGGATGTTAAGCTTGAAAGGGCTGGTAACTGTGACAGCATGGAATTCAAAGGAGGCGATAGACAATGGGTCAGGAGAAAGAGAATTCCACTTGGGAGAGATGAGGATCCCAGTGCCACCACCCGCTGACCAGAAAGCTCTCGGGGTGTCGAAACACGTGGGCAGACGAGGAGAGAGCAGTAGGAGGTAGCGGTATCAGTGGTAATCACATGTTCCGTCAGTGCCAAGAAGTCGAGGGACTGGAGGGACGCATAGGCTGAGATGAACTCTGCCTTGTTGCCGCAGATCGGCAGTTCCAGAGGCTGCCGGAGACCTGGAACTCCACGTGGTCGTGCGCGCTGGAACCACCAGGTTAGGGTAGCGGCGGCCACGCGGTGTGAAGCGTTTGTATGGTCTGTGACTACGTTTGTTAATCCCATGTGTAACCCTGTGTTTGTTGTTTGTGTCGCACTGCTTTGCTTGATCTTGGCCAGGTCGTAGTTGTAAATGAGATCTTGTCTCTAACTGGCTACCTGGTTAATTAAATAAAAGGTGGGGGAAAAAGCGTCTGCAGACAATACAACTGACTAATATTGTTAAATTTTGTAATCCAGTGCATCTTGATTAAAAATGATCTGGACCGTATTATCGGGCCATACAGCGATAAATCAAACGATCCAGTCACCTGTACTGCCCCTCCTCCCAACTCGTCATCCAGCTGAGCAGCCAAGATGGCCGAGGCGCCAATCATCTGGCTAGAATCCACTCCTTGCCTGTGAAAAAGGAGTACTTTTCAAGTGCTATTAACATACATTCATGCTTAGGTTATATCATACAGTATATAGTTGGTTTAGATGTGTTTAATACAGTATGTAACAAAAGCCTGGTGCACATAAATGATGAAGCCTACAGTAACGATAGAAGGACGATAGCAGTTTTTGCTGTAAGACTATGTAATAACACATATAGCTCCCAGAAGGATAATCTCCATTGTCTTTACCATATGTAGATGACCTGTCCGTTACGGCCTCCATGCTGGTAGTTGTAGAGGATGATGTAGCTATCTCCCCCATAGAATCGTCCATAAGTGGAGGGCTCCACAGGCACCTTGTCAGCGCCCTCAATACGCCAGATCTACGGAGGTTAACAGGTAAATACAGCTCTTACTAGTAGTCGTCCATGAATGGAAAAAAGGTAACACCCCTTGCAGTTCTTTTCTCAAAGGCTTGTTTGTGAGATTGGGACACCGTTTTGGTGGGTGTGCAGGCCCACAGTCGTAACCCTTAGGGCCTGTATGTATCCCTTTACTGAGGACACAACTACCCTAAACCTTGAAACACAATATTTAATGTTAACTACCATCGTACTATATGGTGTTTACTCAGGTAACCCGTGTCCCCGGCAACAACAAAAAATCCATACCTGCTTCTCTCCATTCCCCTCGTCCACCATCCCATGCTGAGCCGCCATGGCGTCCGAGTGATGGAGAGTGGAGGCATCGAAGKGCACCTTCTTGATCTTGSCGATTTTGTTGGATACGTAGGCGGTTCCCAACCCCACTGTATGGTCCGCATCACGGCAGATTTTGAAGAACTGCTTGAACAGAGGGGTCTCCCCATTCTCAGGTAGGATCTGGACCTGGGTGTGTTTCGGGTAACCCATCTTTGTGATAAACTGTTCGGCAGCACTCATCACCGCACTTCTCTCCTCTTTGTTAGCGTCCTTACCTGTTTTTATTCCAAATAAACTCATGATTAAACTGCAAAGGCAGAAGAACTAAGTGACTTCCAGGCGCAACAGTATTCAAAAGTAGTGTCTAATCTAAGGGAAGATTAMAGCTTGGGGTTTTACAGTCAAAAGAAGTCATAGAGACCAGCTGCTGAGGAGAAACCAATACCTTTCCAGACAAAGATCATGCCATTGGGGCCATTGTCCAAGATAAAGCAGTCACTTGACTCCAGGGAATTCTGTGAAAACGGGTTCTCCGATGATACCATATCCATGCCCATATCCCCACTGGCATTAGACACCTTTTGGAAAAAACATTTCAATGTAATATTGGTATTTGAAGGTCTGCTCAAAAACTGCTTATTACATAATATTTAACGATTCAATTGTTTAATTCGAAAATGGATCTGACCTTGTATAATTTCGCCAGCTTCCTATTGGACACGTCTGTATTTGTGTCATCTGCATTTGCCTCAGGCAAATCGGGTTTGGGTCCAAGAATCTGGAATGAGACTACGAGASTCAGGCATCTCACAGCAAATGATCACCATTATGTTAAAAGGTAACTAACTATAGATGTCTATTGGAAGCATATAAACAGTTGCATGATTTTGAAGTGTATAGAAATTAACTTTTTTCCGTCCCTTTCTCCTTATTGAAAGACTCACCTCCAGCATCTTCTCACAAAAGTAATCCTATAGGATCCTATAGGTTTTTAATAGAGGCCTTCCACATTGTATGTCGGATTCTTTTACGATTATTACATGTTCATTTAGATGTTGCCAAGCTAAAACCTTGATAAAAACCTGGAAAGATTGTATGAGTTGCTTCAGTTCCTTCGTCACATTCTGCGATTGGCTACGTCAGCGGATGTAGACTTTGTTAACTGCAGCGGTATTTTGTGCTCAACATGTGCCATCACCAGCAGCGCAAGCTTCCAAAGTGAGTTCGGAAAAATTTTAAGCATCCATCTTATAAATAGTTTTCACATACAAACTTTATATATCCGAACTCAGAATCAAACAGGCTTCCCAAAAAATAACATGGTAGAACGTTTATTTTGATTGGCGATGTTGTGCTTGATCAAAATCGCATCAGGTGGCATGATTTCAGATGTGTCATGTAAACAAGATTATTAGGGAAATCGTTTTTCTTGCAAAGCATGTAAACATTTAAATCAAACCACTACATTCACGATAATTGTATTATTGTGCGCATACTCAGTACCGGTGTTGAGCCGAAAATCTCCCCCCTGCCAGAATTCTCCCTCCCTTCGGGTGAACGCGCACACACTCAATTCTTCATTGCTGCRACTTGCTTGCTAGTTGAGATTTCAGAAGTAATGTCTGCAGTTTAGGTTTTGCTATTTGTTTGAAGTGTATYAGTCTATAAATACATCTCTTTGCCATAATTTGTCATCTCTCCCATGTCTTATTCGACTAGTAGTTGTTCTGAAATGTTTATTGCTTGCTAACATTTTACTCCCTCCTCTATGTTTAACATAACACACATACATTAATTATTAATTTCGGTTGCCTATTCTGACGTGAAGTTTCTATAAAAAGTATTTGACTCTCGTGACAAAATGAACGAAATTAGAAAGGGGGGAGAGGGGGGGAGAGAAATCCCCCCCTTAAATCTTGGGACTGCAAGGCCTGGCACACTTCAGAATCATTTTGGTGACCTATCATGCCCTCTGATGTGTGCCACAGGAAGTATTGGACTAGTCACAAAAGGAAGTGGTTATTTCAGCAATATAGTTTCAGAGCCTGTACTATTCTCGCTACCCTCCTCAATCCCTCATGTCTTTTTCCTCTTATGGCTTTCCTAAAAAAAAGTAACACTTTTCTTTTTCAGTTTTGAAGAATGTAGGTACATGAGTAAAAATACAATAATAATAATAAAAAGTTGTACTCTGGGTGAAAAGAAAGTTACATATATAAGTCAACATGAGTGCATATCATAATCACAGTAAACTGATATGATAATAGAAAAAATACAAATAAATAAACATATGTATAATAATATAATAAAAAAACTATACTGAATGTGCTCATGAAGAATCCCTCCCGCAATAGGTCCTTTTGCCCTAATAGGACACCTCACCATCCCCATCAACCTCCCTCCAACCACAAAACAAATATGTAATATGCAAACAAATATATATAACACACACACACACACACACACACACACACACACACACACACACAGTACATACACATAGACATATTCACAGGACACTCAACGTATCTCTTATCTCTTTTCCTACATCAGATATGCAGGTGACATTTCCACCTGGATGACAGCACATAATCAGCAAGACGGCGATGCCTTCATCCGAGGGAATGCCTGCMCATTCTGAGATGTTAGATAATCCCAGATGATCACGTCATTTACATTCCAGCCCTAACCTGGACGTTCTGCTTCTTCCTCCACACCACCCAGCGATGCCCCCAAGATGCTAAGTCAGAGCCTTGTCAGCTCCAGATTTGACTACTTCAACTCACACCCTGCTGGACTCCCTGCATTCTCAGATTCCCCTCCACTGATTTGCACYCTGGACGGGCTCCCTATTGCAGCTCACATTATGTTCAGGATGCTAATTCTAGCCTACAGGGCCAGAAAATGACCAGCTCCTTAATACCTCTCGGCCTGGATAAAGTGCTGTACTGTTGTTCTTTCTCTGTGATCTACAATTGTGTCATTCTTGAAGTTGTCTTCTCTTTAATGATTCAGTGGACATTCACCAAGACTTGGCTGTGTACTGTTGCCTAATTGGTTGAATGAGTTGAGCTGCAGGCATCATAACTGCACCGTCCCTTGCTKTTTGTAAACGCTGATTCAAAAAGCACTTTGATACTGATTTACTTTTGTACTAGGAATACCCAGGAATACCTSTTGCTCTATGTTTATAATAAAAACATATGTTTGCTGTGCTTTCCTCKAGCAGTGAACAGGTTAGGTAGCCGTTTTCTACTTTTTCTACTTTCAGAATATGGTAGATTACATCATGAAATACGACATTTACCATAACATGTATTTATGGTTTCAGCATATACTGTACAAATTGATAACTTATAAATACATTTGATTTGCTAAAGGTACATTMATTCTTCCCTAATCCTCTTTATTCTCCCCTGTCTTTATTTCTACATTTAGTTMACCTCAAATGATACAACAGGTTTGCGTTGTCTTTTCAATCATAATATATGGTATTGTCTTGCCTCACAGATATCATGATATACAATAAAGACAGAATGAACTGATTTATTTACCATCACTGTGGCTTGTCCAAAATCCAATATATACCACATACACAAACAGACACACTCATTCTTCTTCTGACTATAAGGTGATATGGCCACACTGCTATGGAAAACATACTGTATATTATCAGCATCACAGTTGTGGATTATAAAGATTGTAATGATACGTTTGTATTTACATGTGTTATTGTGTGATAATATTTGTGTATTATCTTTATTTTCTTAAACATGACAAAATGCTTCTAAAATAAAATGTTTGTTTCTTTATACTCTAATTKTACTTTCTGTGGCACACACTACTGGTCAACATGAGCTACCAAAATGATTATGAAGTGTGCCAGGCTGCATAGAAGGGTGGGAGAATTTCGGCAAGCAAGAAAATGGCCTTGTCGAACACCCCAACTCCCTTCTAATTTCCATCATTTTGTCACTAGAGTCAAATGCTTTCTGTGGCCCACATCAGAGTCAAATACTTTCTATAGAAACTTCACGTCAGGATAGGCAACCGAAATTAATAATTAATGTATGTGTGTTATATTAAACAGAGGAGGGAGTAAAATGTAGGCAAGCAATAAACATTTCAGAACAACTACKAGTCGAATAAGACATGGGAGAGATGACGAATTTTGTCAGAGAGATTTATTTATTGACTAATACACTTGAAACAAATAGGCAAACCGAAAACTGCAGACATTACTAGTGAMATTTCAACTAGCAAGCAAGTCGCAGCAATGAAGAATTGAGTGTGTGCGTGTTCACCCGAAGGGRGGGAGAATTCCGGCAGGGGGGAGATTTTCTGCACAACACCTGTCGGGTTCCTATTGGTCAGTTACCCCGCTGCCTGTCCGCAGCATGAACCATTCCGATCGTATTGATGTATTTGATACCATTCCATTAATTCCGCTTCAGCCACTACCACGAGCCCGTCCTCCCCTATTAAAGTTGACACACACACATACACTCAATTCTACACAAACACACACCTTTGAATTCATGACCCAAAATCTACATTACATGATAAGGTCCAAACCGGCGTAGTCCTACYTCACAGCATCTGTAACATGTTGCTCAATTAATGCTTTCACTCACATCGTTTACTAGTGCTTACAATGGTTGATTACATCACCCACTTTTGGGTCCTAGAAATACTATAAGTATTGCCTTCTGAGAGAAAAGGTCAATGTTGTTGCAACAGGATGAGGAGCTAAACCATCTTACAAAACATTTAAACAATATTTAGATGCAACCCTACAGAAAACAAAAAAGTATCGATTCATTTGACAACATGAAGTGAAGTCAAATAATTTATTTTCTGAACAAAATAGGGGCCATTTCACTCCATTTAAACATGCAAAAATTATATTTAAATTTATATGTAAAAAAATGTATTTTGACAAATTTCAATATTGAAAAGAAAACAGCTGATTGGTATCAAAAGTGGTAAAAGATTAAACACTCAAACAGTTCAGTGGTCACCATGAGAGCAGTCTTCTCTAGATCTTTCTCTTCTCTCTAGTGCTTCCTGGCAGAWTAAGACACTCTGTCTCTCCAGCTCTGTTCTCCTCCCTGTCCCTGGCCTGTCTGTCTGACCAGCGGTGTGCATCTCTGTGTGTGCAAAGGGGATCCAATCTCTCTGTTCAAAGCTGTTACTRTGCGTTCCTCTAGAACGTACCTGCCTGGTAGGTGGCACCAGCCTGCCCTACGCAGCACTCGGGTCCTGTCTATGGAACGAAAGCCCGGTGCTGAAGCAGGTCTGGGTTTGAGTTCTGAGATCAGGTTTCTGATGTCACTCTGTGGCCCGAACACTGTGGTCTGGAAGGCAGACCGGGGCCTGGGAGAAGAAGACAGTCGGTTCTGTCTGTTGTTGTGGTTCTGGTACTCCACTGGTTCTGGTTTCAATTCTGGCTGTGTATTGCGGGACTTGTTGGATGGGGCTGACAGGGATCTGTTTACAGAGGGGTCCAGAGGGGTGTGTGTGGTGCCCCTGTACCAGGCCAGGTGGGAGTGGAGGGGTGCGGCTGTGTTGGGTCTGGTCCCACTGCTTAGTCTCGTAGTGGAGAGGTGGGAGAGGGGTCTGGACCTGGGGACCCGAGGGGTCAGAGGTCTCCTGGATTCTGTGTTTAAAAGCCTAAAAGGACAAAGTTAAACTCTGTTAGGTCCAATGACCTGTAACTTTCTCTTAGATCCTATGAAAATGCAAGAAGAAAATGTTATCATTTTAAATTGTGTAGGAGCTAAAGAAGGCTTACTGTTGTAAGTCCCTGGTCAGTGTGTGATCAGACCCCAGGAAGCAGATRTACAGGTCCAGAGCTCTCTGCAGCAGTTCAACAGCCTCTCTACTCTCTGTCTTACCGGAGCCATGAAATATCTGCCTGCCTGCCATGACACACACAAGCTAAACATATTACACTCTGTGCAGTTGCTAACAGTCTAGAAAAAAAAGTGTAAGAATGATTTGTGGTGAGTTGTGGTGCTTCTGTTTGAAAAATGAAATAATTACCAAGTTTGACCAAGGTGCCTGCGAGGCTGCATCCCTTCGCCTGAAGAAGTGGCGATGTGGGGGAACAAAGCTTCATGTCCTGGTCTTTGACGTGCACCGTGTGTCGATACAGCTCCACTGCTAGCCTCTGCCTCAACCTGAACACGTCACATCTTCACCACACTGTAACATTCATATACTGTGACTGACTGAGTAAACTACTGAKGAGGGGATGGGAGGAGGAAGAGAGAGAAGAGGGAGAACATTGACAGAGAAGAAACTACTGAGGAGACAATGGAGGACACAATTAATGATGAAGAAGAGGAGAAGAAGAACTAGAAGAACACTAGAAGAGAAGTATTCTCACCCTGCTGTGTCAGCGCAGGTGTCGGCCAAGACGTCTGCCAGGCACTCCTCCACCTCCACCACTAGAGGGTGTTCTTTACCATACCAGCGCCTCCTGGTCTTCAAGGCAACCTGGAGGTGCTTCTCAGCACCATGTGGGTCTWGCAGGCTGAGTCTGTCACATATACATTTTTTTTTTTAAATCATGACATTAATCTAAGCTTGCCTAAATTGAGACATACAGTACCAAAAGTCATTCACATGGGTTTAGGTCTAACAACAGCAAAAGACATAGAAACACCTGTAGCTGAACCTATGAAGTATAGAAACGTCACACATGAGACTATACCTAGTTATGCTATTTAATACACACCTGTGGATCCCACAGAGCAGTGATACAGTGGCCTCAGCACACAGGTGGAGTTTGTGGTGTCCCATATTGATGATGTCACTGAGTATCTGAGAGGCCTCGACGGTTTGGACATCTGCAAACAGMAGCTGGCAGAGTACACAAAGCAACTGACCTGATAGGGGTGAAACATGAAATACATATCATTTCAGCACACTAAAAGCATTTACTTACTTTGTGAATGAAACAATGCATCATCAGGTTGATTATTTAAAAACATGAGACCCATAGTGCTCCAACTCTCTGGACAGATACCCTTTCTAACAGTGATTCTCTCATGTCTCTCAAGGCAGGTAGTGGTGAGAGTCTGGGCGGTCTCCAGAGCTGATCTACAGTATGTCTCTGCCTCTCTGTGCTGGTCCGTCTCCACATAGAGCTCAGCCAAAGTCTGACGCACTGTCAGCAGTAACATCACACTCTCCCTGTCTCTGTCCTGCTCACCAGCCTGAAATGACAGGAAATTGGGAAGCAGAGCGATCATTTCAGCAGGCTGTATGAAAGCCTTTCATAATTGAGTGAAAGTCTATACACTAAGAACATAACATGGTATTACTAGAGCAATTACAGTGTTAAAGCAAAGTCTTAGCATCGTGGCTAGGTTTTAAAGGGATAATCCACTCAAAACTATCTTCTTGTATTTTTTAAATTAGTCCACTGTTGATATAGTCCCGAAATGTTTTGCACGTCAGCAGTTAAGTTTTATTTTGCATCATCATGCCAGTATCGACAGTGGACTAATGAAAGAAAATAAAGTTTCCCTTTAAGAGTGAGTGGTGGGTCTAACTAACCTGTGTGAGGGTGTTCTCAGCCTGCAGTAGGATCTGCTCTGCTTCCCCCTTCCTGTTCAGACAGAGCAGCAACTCAGAGACCAACATCTCCACTCTCCCTTTCACACCTGGATCCCACTGACAACCATCTTCTACAGGTGGGGAACAAACAACAAAAACAGTCATAATCATCACGGAGACATCATCAATAATCAATTTGTTATCAGGGATGAATAATTACCTTTGCCGTCACTTTGGGCCTCAGTCATGAAGGCCATGTTGCTGTGTACCTCTCTCTGCTCTGGATTGAATGGAGACAATAGCTGCATTATTTACGGATGGTATATCTACAGTTTTATGATGTTATAACTGATCGCCACGGAATGCGTRTTGAAATATGTAACCATKATGATTTTACCTGTATGTGTAGCAGGAGGGAATGCCCATCGCCCTGATTGGATAAAAGTAAGAGGGTGGCTTCCCTTACCCAGCAGGCTCTGGTACGAGGTGTAGGGGTCATAACCTCTGAGGATCAGGAGAGTCCAGTACCTGACAACATCCAGTCTCAGCTGAGGAGACTGGCTCCAAGTTGTAGACAGGTGCTCTACAGTCCTAGGGTCAGATAGTAAGTGGATACCGTTATGTAAATAAATGATGGATAAACATGTGAATCTGTAATCTGATAAAAAGGCTCACCCAGTTTTTAAGTGTTAGGTTAAATATATGATGACAGATAATCTGCGGCTAAACTATTTTACCCAACAGTAACTGTGTGTGCCCCTAGTGTCCATATGTGTGAAGTGTATGTCCATGCTCTTACTGTGGATCTATGAAGAAGGTGTGTAGCTCCCTCCAGGCCTCACTCTGCTCCAGGTGCCAGGGGAGCTCCTCCAGGATCTGAGGCCAGCTACAGAGCTCCCTGCCCTGCCTCTGGAAGAACTGGGCCAGGCTGAGATGGTAGCCCCGTCTGGTCCTCCTCAAGCCCCCTGAACCTTTACCGGGACGGACCCCTACAGATCAAAAAGTAGAAGACTAAGGAGAAGTGGAAATGAAATGATTGRTCAGTTGGACTCCTTAGTGCAGAAGAGTTCCACTTACATGCAGATACTCCACTTTCATTTTTAGACAAAGATGATCAACCAAGTAAAAAGCACCACCATGTTGGAAGGACCAACAAATGAAGGCCATTGTAAAATGTCCATTCTATGCTTTCTATTTCTAGGCTTGTAACTTCCGCTCCCGTCTGCCACTCACTCAGCAGGAGGAGGTYCATGGCTTGGCCCATTGATTGATGGGTAAGGCTCAGTGTTCCATTGGGTCTCTCCTGTACCCAGGGCCCAGCAGCAGTGCGGAACCGGGCCCACTCCAGAGGTAGAACCCGTATGGACCCAGGATAACCAAGAACCTCCAGCAGGACTAGGACCTGCTCCTCAGTCAGCCCAGCATGGGAGAGGTGAACCAGGCATAGAGTGTCCCATACCCAGCCTCTGAGATCTGGAGAGAAGGAAGCAGTAAGGTTAGATACAACAATTCATCATAGAGTGCCTACCTAACAATGTTCATTCTTCACCTTTATTGAGAAAACATTACAGTGGTTATTCTCGCTGTACGGCACTTWAAAAAAAAATCACAACTGAATAACTAGAGAGGGTAAAGATGATCCCACCTATGTTGGACACCTGAGAGGTAGGTCCTCCTGTTCCTTTGGCTGGACTGGCCGTATCCTCACTGACCCCGCCATAGTCATTGATCCAGCGCTGAATCACCCTGGCCCACAGCTCTGCCATAGAATCCACTTCCACATACTCCTCTATCAACTCCTCCTCCTCCTCCTTTCCCCTCAGGATGCGGCACGTCTGCAGCTCGCTAGCCACCACCGCCAGGAACAGCGGCAGGTGGCCCATTCCCAGCCTTGTAGTGGTTCCCAAGATGAATTGCAGTAGGGTCCTGTGCGGTTCCTGGCAGGGCAGGGTAAGGTGTTGGAGCAGKACGCTGYGGCGGACCCAGGGGTCTGATAGGCCGGGCCAGGGGAGGGTGTGAACGTCTGGGCGGAGGGTCAGCCTCTGGTAGGTGACGTCTGTGGAGGTCGCTGTGATGAGGATCTTACACTGGGGAGGCAGAGGGTCCGGGAGCCAGCATAGGTCCTTCACCTGACAATGAATGAATAAACGTTAGGAATTCATGTTCACTATATGAAATAATATGCTTTGTTTTTCATCTTGATTTATTTGAATGCTATCAATGTAAAATACACTGTACAAGAACCACCACTGGTAGTGGTCTGGGCAAAGTAAGGCATTACCTCCTGCATTGAGAGCCCGAGGGTCCCGGTAAGTCTGTCTAGTCCGTCCAGAACTAGAACACAGGGTCCCAGAGCAGCCGCAGCAGAGAAGGCCTGTACCACAACATGATCAGGCTTTACATGGTGCTGCAACCCCTCACTCCACTCAGCCTGGGGCCCTAGTACAGAGACACAATAACAACCCCTCACTCCACTCAGCCTGGGGCCCTAGTACAGAGACACAA